>NC_057799.1:188636525-188823250 GCF_018294505.1 Triticum aestivum
CGCCGCCGCATCAAGCCTCGCCGCCGGTTCCGCCCGTGTCCGCCCGCGCCGCTCCGCCCGCGCCCCCGACGCCGAGCTCCGCACCCCTCGCCGCCTCCTCCCTCTCCCAGAGCTCCGGCCGCCGTCGCCCTCTACCCTAGTGAAACTCGACGTCCGTGCCCCGAATCTGATCTGGAGAGGTTGACTCCCCCCCCCCGAAATCCTCCAAGTCCCGAAGTTTTTGCATTATATTGCTCTGTTCATCGCATCATATCTCATTGCATACTGCTCCGTTTTGTGTGCATGATATATCAAAATGTTCGCCTCGAGATACTATTCATTTTGTTCCATTGTGCCATACTCGTTTGAGTCCATCTTGATGCCCAAATCTCTGGTGCAAGAGTGCTATATGATGTTTACTGCTGTTACTTATCAGAACTTGAGGTTTTGTTATTTTTGATGCATTTGATGTGTGCATCTTATGGGCATGAGCTCTACAGGTGTTTTGATCTATGCCATGCCATCTTTACAGAGGTGTATGCCATGTATTTTTGTGATCTATGTGGTGGCTAGCACAAGCATGCAAACTAGGCTTCCTGTTTTTCTGTTTTCAGGGACTTCGGATTTTGCCAAGTCTGTTACTGCTGTTATTTTGTTGCCACGTATCCATGTGTCTACAGTTAGATCCATGCTTCTTTTGGGTATGTTCAGTAAGGAAGGTGTGTAGATATAGTTGTGCCCTTTCCATCCATGCCCCTGTTTGCAATTATGGAGTGCCCTAGAATGTCTTAATCATGCTCTACTTTTGCTATAAAATATTCCTGGCAGATTGTTACCATGATATTCAATTTTGCCAAGGTTGTTGTAGTTGATCCATACATGCTATGAACTTTCTCTTGAAATGTATAGCTTCATAAACATGCCATCTTGCTTTAGGTATGCTTGTTTTGTCATTCATTGCTTTTTGATGAGTGAATCGAGCTCATCAAGATGCCCTCATAATTTCTGTTAATGCCTTGCTCTGTTTTCTGCTAAGTCTGAAACCTGTTAACGAAACTTGCTATGTTTACATGGGTGCCATCATATCTTATGTACCTTTTGGCTCATGGTCAGTAAGGGAATTTTGTTCTATGCATTTATTAGATTCATGCCATGCCTTGATTTGCTATCATAAGTTCCTGTAGCAGGTGTTTGGCTTGCTCTGAACATTGATACCTGATGCTGTTTCAGCCATGTTCAGTATTTTCACCAAGTCTGTGAAACTGACATCTTTTGCATTTTTTCCATGCTTGTTGGAACCTGTTATTTTGTGATCTAGCCGTAGCTCAGTGTTCATCTTTTGTCAAGAATCTTCTGTAGATCACTTCCATATGCTTTGTTGCTATGTTGGGGTGCTGTAGCATAGTTACTTGATGTATTCTAAGTGCTATCATGCTGTTAATCGCAGAATCGTGTCATTCTTGTTTTGCTTGCCATTTGCAAACCGTGCATCCGTTTCCCGTGCTCTTTATATCGATTTCGACCGAAATCATCTCATCTTTCCAGTGGCGTACTTGGTTTGCCAAGTTACTGCCTTGTTCATCCTTTTTCTTCCGGAGCACGCATACGCATTGCATATCATGTCTCGCATATCATGCATGTAGTGCATCATGTTGCTTGTGCATTTCCCGTGATTGATTGTTGTTCCATTTCTTGTATTCTTGCTGTGGGTAGAGCCGGGAGACGAGTTCGTGAACAAGGAACCTGTTGAGTACGCTTACGAGGATCAAGCTTTCGACAACTCTGAGAACCTTGAAGGCAAGATGACCATACCCTCGAAATCACTTCTATCTTTGCTTTGCTAGTTGTTTGTTCTTTTGCTATGCTGCGCTACCTACCACTTGCTATATCATGCCTCCCATATTGCCATGTCAAGCCTCTAACCATCCTTTCCTGGCAAACCGTTGTTTGGCTAAGTTACCGCTTTTGCTCAGCCCTTCTTATAGCGTTGATAGTTGCAGGTGAAGTTGAAGTTGGTTCCATGTTGGAACATGGATATTTTTGGAATATCACAATATCTCTTATTTAATTAATGCATCTATATATTTGGTAAAGGGTGGAAGGCTCGGCCCTATGCCTGGTGTTTTGTTCCACTCTTACCGCCCTAGTTTCCGTCATACCGGGATTATGTTCCCTGAGTTTGCGTTCCTTACGCGGTTGGGTGATTTATAGGACCCCCTTGACAGTTCGCCTTGAATAAAACACCTCCAGCAAGGCCCAACCTTGGTTTTACCATTTGCCACCTAAGCCTTTTTCCCTTGGGTTTTCGCGAGCCCGAGGGTCATCTTTATTTAAACCCCCGGACCAGTGCTCCTTCGAGTGCTGGCCCAAACTGGGCGATGTCCGGCGCCCCCTGGGCAACCAGGGTCTATGCCAACCCGACGTCCTGCCCATCCGGTGTGCCCTGAGAACGACATATGTGCAGCTCCCATCGGGATTTGTCGGCACATTCGGGTGGCTTTGCTGGTCTTGTTTTACCATTGTCGAAATGTCTTGTAAACCGGGATTCTGAGACTGATCGGGTCTTCCCGGGAGAAGGTTTATCCTTTGTTGACCGTGAGAGCTTATAATGGGCTAAGTTGGGACACCCCTGCAGGGTATTATCTTTCGAAAGCCGTGCCCGTGGTTATGAGGCAGATGGGAATTTGTTAATGTACGGTTGTAGAGAACTTGACACTTGACTAATTAAAATACATCAACCGTGTGTGTAGCCGTGATGGTCTCTTCTCGGCGGAGTCCGGGAAGTGAACACGGCTGGAGTTATGCATGAACGTAAGTAGTTTCAGGATCACTTCTTGATCATTTCTAGCTTCGCGGACGTTGCGTTGCTTCTCTTCTCGCTCTCTTTTGTGTATGTTAGCTACCATATATGCTTAGTGCCTGCTGCAGCTCCACCTCATTAAACCATCCTTTCCTATAAGCTTAAATAGTCTTGATCTCACGGGTGTGAGATTGCTGAGTCCTCGTGACTCACAGATTCTACAAAAACAGTTGCAGGTGCCGACGATACCAGTGCAGATGACGCAACCGAGCTCAAGTGGGAGTTCGATGAGGAACGTGGTCGTTACTATGTTTCTTTTCCGGATGTGCAGTAGTGGAGCCCAGTTGGGACGATCGGGGATCTAGCATTTGGGGTTATCTTATTTTCATTTGGATTTGACTGTAGTCGGTCTATGTGTGGATTTTGGATGATGTATGAATTAATTTATGTATTGTGTGAAGTGGCGATTGTAAACCAACTCTCGTAATCCCATTCTTGTTCATTACATGGGATTGTGTGAAGATAACCCTTCTTGCGACAATACCACAATGCGGCTATGCCTCTAAGTCGTGCCTCGACACGTGGGAGATATAGCCGCATCGTGGGCGTTACAAGTAGGTAATCAGAGCCATCCCCGACTTAGGAGCCCCCTGCTTGATCGAATCGCTGGCGTTGTTGTGTCTGGAACAAAAATGTTTTGGAGTCTTAGGATTATATATATCGAAGAGTAGGATTCTTTTTACTCCTCAGTTCCTTCGTCGCTCTGGTGAGGCCTCCTGACGTAGAAGTTTTGACTCTTCTCTCCTCAAATTTCATTAAAAAAAATTTAGGATCACGCGGGTATCTTGGAATCGTTCCGATGGTTTTGTGACGAGAACATTGTTCCTGGTGCCTCCTGACATTTAGGGGTTGTGGCAGTGTCCCGGGGAGTTGAGCTCCGAGGTGTTGTCGTCACAATTTTATCGTTGCAGTTCTGGAATACCTGAGTTTCGCCGACATCGAAAATCTCTTTTATGCAGTTGTTGGTGAGATCACCTCGACGCCACCCAGTACTGGGGCGGGAGTTCGGGAATATTGCCATAACTCGTATAACGGATGCTTTTCGAAGGTTGAGGTACACGATTTCCGAAGGTTTCTTGGTTATGTGTTGACGGATGGATACAGCTGGATCTAGGGATTGCTAGTTTGGGTGATATATTTTGTGTCCCCTGTATCCCCAACACCGGATTGCATAACCAGAAAGTTTTGGGAGTTTATAGCTGGGATTCAAGTAGCTCTTAGCATTTCTTCCCGCAGATATTTGGTTTGTGATTGGGTAATCCTTACCACTTATTTGTTCCAGTCGTACCTTTTATTTTATTCATCAATCCTTTATCAAGTGGCTTCTCACCTTAATGGAAGTGTGATGATTTACTATGGAATTCATTCGTTCATCCTCGTTCGAATGTTTATTGTGAAGACTATATGTTGCAATTTCTATCCGTTGATTCAACTTGTCTATTTGTATATCAAGATGCTAACGGATGTCACCCTCTTCAGGATGGCTCCGCCAATGCGTCAGAATCCGGAACGCAATGAGGGGAGTTAGGCGAACCCTCCGCCTCCGGAGGCATGGCAAGCTATCACGGCAGCCACCAACGCCAATGCTCAGATGATTTTGCAACTCTTCCAAGAACGCACCGAAGGGCAAGGCAATCAAGGAAATCAAGGCCAAGGCAACAATCAGCCTCACTTCGCTAGCCTCAACCAGTTCCTCGCTAATCAGCCGAAGTCTTTCAGCTGCTGTGCCGAGGCCACAGATGCCGATGATTGGCTCATGGACATCAACAAGCATTTTGAATGTAGCAATGTCAGGCCTGAGGACTTTGTCAAGTTCTCTTCTTTTCAACTCAAGGATCAAGCTGCCGAGTGGTATCAACTATACAAAGATTCCAGAGGAGGTCGTGTGATTACCTGGGATGATTTCCGCCGAGACTTGCTCCAGAGACGTGCACAGCTCCTCGTGGATGGCGAGCTCCTCCTTCATCTTGACGTCGCGGACGCCATCAGAGAACGCGGAGATGATGGCCTCGTCCGTAACCTTGGGGATCTTGAGGCGAACGTTGTTGAAGCGCTGGATGTACTTCTGGAGGGTCTCTCCTGGTTGTTGCTTGACGCGACATAGGTCACCCGTGGCCGGCGGGCGGTCGCGAGTGATATGTCTCCAACGTATCTATAATTTTTTATTGTTCCATGCCATATTATATTTTGTTTTGGACATTAATGGGCTTTATTATACACTTTTATATTATTTTTGGGACTAACGTATTAACCGGAGGCCCAGCCCAGAATTGCTGTTTTTTTTGCCTATTTTATAGTTCCGCAGAAAAAGAATATCAAACGGAGTCCAAACGGAATGAAACCTTCGGGAACGTGATTTTCGGAACGAACATGATCCAGAGGACTTGGACCCTACGTGAAGACATCAACAAGGAGGGCACGAGGTAGGGGGGCGCGCCTACCCCCTGGGCGCACCCTCCACCCTCGTGGGCCCCATGTTGCTCCACCAACGTACTTCTTCCGCCTATATATACCTACGTACCCCCAAACTACCAGATACGGAGCCAAAACTCTAATTCCATCGCCGCAACCTTCTGTACCCGTGAGATCCCATCTTGGGGCCTTTTCCGGAGCTCCGCTGGAGGGGGCATCAATCACGGAGGGCTTCTACATCAACACCATAGCCTCTCCGGTGATGTGTGAGTAGTTTACCTCAGACCTTCGCGTCCATAGTTATTAGCTAGATGGCTTCTTCTCTCTTTTTGGATCTCAATACAATGTTCTCCCCCTCTCTTGTGGAGATCTATTCGATGTAATCTTCTTTTGCGGTGTGTTTGTTGAGACCGATGAATTGTGGGTTTATGATCAAGTTTATCTATGAACAATATTTGAATCTTCTCTGAATTCTTTTATGTATTATTGCTTATCTTTGCAAGTCTCTTCGAATTATCAGTTTGGTTTGGCCTACTAGATTGATCTTTCTTGCAATGGGAGAAGTGCTTAGCTTTGGGTTCAATCTTGCGGTGTCCTTTCCCAGTGACAGTAGGGGTAGCAAGGCATGTATTGTATTGTTGCCATCGAGGATAACAACATGGGGTTTATATCATATTGCATGAGTTTATCCCTCTACATCATGTCATCTTACTTAAAGCGTTACTCTGTTCTTATGAACTTAATACTCTAGATGCATGCTGGATAGCGGTCGATGTGTGGAGTAATAGTAGTAGATGCAGGCAGGAGTCGGTCTACTTGTCTCAGACGTGATGCCTATATACATGATCATACCTAGATATTCTCATAACTATGATCAATTCTGTCAATCGCTCAACAGTAATTTGTTCACCCACCGTAATACTTATGCTCTTGAGAGAAGCCACTAGTGAAACCTATGGCCCCCGGGTCTATTTTCCATCATATTAATCTCCCGTCAACAAGTTATTTCTAGCGTCGTCTTTATTTTGCTTTCTTTACATTGCATCTTTATCATAAAAATACCAAAAATATTATCTTATCATATCTATCAGATATCACTCTCGTAAGTGACCGTGAAGGGATTGACAACCCCTTTATTGCGTTGGTTGCGAGGATTTATTTGTTTGTGTAGGTGCGAGGAACTCGTGCGTCGCCTCCTACTAGATTGATACCTTGGTTCTCAAAAACTGAGGGAAATAGTTACGCTACTTTGCTGCATCACCCTTTCCTCTTCAAGGGAAAACCAACGGAGTGCTCAAGACGTAGCAAGAAGGATTTCTAGCGCCGTTGCGGGGGAGTTTACGCAAAAGTCAACATACCAAGTACCCATCACAAACCCTTATCTCCCGCATTACATTATTTGCGATTTGCCTCTCGTTTTCCTCTCCCCCACTTCACCCTTGCCGTTTTATTCGCCCTCTCTTTTTCGTTTGCTTGTCATTTTGGCTAGTACCCTTTCTGCTCCTTTGTCCCCTGAGTTTGAAGTTCTTCACTTTAAACAAAGACAAGGAGAAAATTTAAAAGATTCTTGGCATAGGATGATGGAATCTTATCATAATTGCACCTTAGAGGTGAGTTTTAGAATTTTGCTTCGCAGTTTTTACGTTGGACTAAATATGTCCCATAGACAACTCTTGGATTGTGTTGCCAACGGAAATTTTATTGAAATTGATCCTAGTGTTGCGCATGAAATCATAGAGGGGGTAGTGGGAACACTACCTCAACAAAAAAAGGGGCCACAACATACCCAGGAAGAGACACAAGTTTTTGAAATTTTTTGGGAAGTAACTAACATCTTACAAAAGTCTCTTGAACCTCTTAAGAGCGTTAGCGGAAATATTCACCGCATGAATATGTTGATTACCCTTTGCAATAAGCGGTTGGATTCTTTAGATCTAAAAATTTCCGAATATGAAGGGAAACGTAAAGAACCTCCCGGATTCGAGCTTGATTCCGCTAAAAAATTGAAAGCCAAAGATGACAATACCTAGATCTATCCTTGCTATTATCCCTAGCTAGGGGCGTTAATCGATAGCGCTTGTTGGGAGGCAACCCAATTTTATTTTTAGTTTTTTTCTTTTTGCTTCTGTTTAGGAATAAATATTTGATCTAGCCTCTGGTTAGATTTGTTTTTATGTTTTAATTAGTGTTTGTGCCAAGTTTAACCTATAGGATCTTCTTCGATGATAGTTATTTGATCTTGCTGAAAATTTCAGAAACTTTCTGTTCACGAAAATAATTGTTAAAAATCATCAGAACGTGATAAAATATTGATTCCAACTGCTGCGTATCAATAAACAAATTGTATAGATTTTCCTATTTTGCCTGAATTTTTGGAGTTCCAGAAGTTTGCGTTAGTTACAGATTACTACAGACTGTTCTGTTTTTGACAGATTCTGTTTTTCGTGTGTTGTTTGCTTATTTTGATGAATCTATGGCTAGTAAAATAGTTTATAAACCATAGAGAATTTGGAATACAGTAGGTTTAACACCAATATAAATAAAGAATGAGTTCATTACAGTACCTTGAAGTGGTGTTTTCTTTTCTTTCGCTAACGGAGCTCACGAGATTTTCTGTTAAGTTTTGTGTTGTGAAGTTTTCAAGTTTTGGGTAAAAGATTTGATGGATTATGGAACAAGGAGTGGCAAGAGCCTAAGCTTTGGGATGCCCATGGCAGCCCAAGATAATCTAAGGACACCAAAAAGCCAAAGCTTGGGGATCCCCCGGAAGGCATCCCCTCTTTCGTCTACTTCCATCGGTAACTTTACTTGGAGCTATATTTTTATTCACCACATGATAGGTGTTTTGCTTGGAGCGTCTTGTACGATTTGAGTCTTTTATTTTTAGTTTACTACAATCATCTTTGCTGTACACACCTTTTGAGAGAGACACACATGATTCGGAATTTATTAGAATACTCTATGCGCTTCACTTATATCTTTTGAGCTATATAGTTTTTGCTCTAGTGCTTCACTTATATCTTTTAGAGCACGGCGATGGTTTTGTTTTATAGAAACTATAATTCTCTCATGCTTCACTTATATTATTTTGAGAGTCTTAAACAGCATGGTAATTTGCTTAAATTAGGAAATTAATCCTAATATGTTAGGTATTCAAGACTAGTAAAAAACTTTCTTATGAGTGTGTTGAATGCTAAGAGAAGTTTGATGCTTGATGATTGTTTTGAGATATGGAGGTAGTGATATTAAAGTTGTGCTAGTTGAGTAGTTGTGAATTTGAGAAATACTTGTGTTGAAATTTGCAAGTCCCGTAGCATGCACGTATGGTAAACGTTATGTAACAAATTTGAAACATGAGGTGTTCTTTGATTGTCCTCCTTATGAGTGGCGGTCGGGGACGAGCGATGGTATTTTCCTACCAATCTATCCCCCTAGGAGCATGCACGTAGTGCTTGGTTTTTGATGACTTTTATATTTTTGCAATAAGTATGTGAGTACTTTATGACTAATGTTGAGTCCATGTATTATACGCACTCTTACCCTTCCATCATTGCTAGCCTCTTCGGTACCGTGCATTGCCCTTTCTCACATTGAGAGTTGGTGCAAACTTCGCCGGTGCATCCAAACCGCGTGATATGATACGCTCTTTCACACATAAACCTCCTTATATCTTCCTCAAAACAGCCACCATACCTACCTATTATGGCATTTCCATAGCGATTCCGAGATATATTGCCATGCAACTTTCCACCGTTCTGTTTATTATGACACGCTCATCATTGTCATATTGCTTTGCATGATCATGTAGTTGACATCGTATTTGTGGCAAAGCCACCGTTCATAATTTTTCATACATGTCACTCTTGATTCATTGCTATCCCGGTATACGCCGGAGGCAATCATATAGAGTCATACTTTGTTCTAGTATCGAGTTGTAATCATTGAGTTGTAAATAAATAAAAGTGTGATGATCATCATTCATAGAGCATTGTCCCAATAAAAAAAGAGAAAGGCCAAATAAAAAAAGGCCCAAAAAATAGAATAAAAAGGGAAGATGCTACTATCCTTTTTTCCACACTTGTGCTTCAAAGTAGCGCCATGATCTTCATGATAGATAGTCTCTTGTTTTGTCACTTTCATATACTAGTGGGAATTTTTCATTATAGAACTTGGCTTGTATATTCTAACAATGGGCTTCCTCAAATGCCCTAGGTCTTCGTGAGCAAGCAAGTTGGATGCACACCCACTTAGTTTCTTTTGTTGAGCTTTCATGCATTTATAGCTCTAGTGCATCCGTTGCATGGCAATCCCTACTCCTTGCATTAACATCAATCGATGAGCATCTCCATAGCTCATTGATTAGCCGCGTTGATGTAAGACTTTCTCCTTTTTTGTCTTCTCCACATAACCCCCATCATTATATTCTATTCCACCCATAGTGCTATATCCATGGCTCACGCTCATGTATTGCATGAAGGTTGAAAAAAGTTTGAGATTACTAAAGTATGAAACAATTGCTTGGCTTGTCATCGGGGTTGTGCATAATGAGAGCATTCTTGTGTGACGAAAATGGAGCATGACTAAACTATATGATTTTGTAGGGATGAACTTTCTTTGGCCATGTTATTTTGAGAGGACATAATTGCTTAGTTAGTATGCTTGAAGTATTATTACTTTTATGTCAATATTAAACCTTTATCTTGAATCTTTCGGATCTGAATATTCATACCATAATTAGGAGAATTACATTGAAATTATGCCAAGTAGCATTCCACATCAAAAATTCTGTTTTTATCATTTACCTACTCGAGGACGAGCAGGAATTAAGCTTGGGGATGCTTGATACGTCTCCAACGTATCTATAATTTTTGGTTGTTCCATGCCATATTATATTCTGTTTTGGACATTAATGGGCTTTATTATACACTTTTATATTATTTTTGGGACTAACCTGTTAACCGGAGGCCCAGCCCAGAATTGTTGTTTTTTGCCTATTTCAGAGTTTCGCAGAAAAAGAATATCAAACGGAGTCCAAACAGAATGAAACCTTCGGGAACGTGATTTTTGGAACGAACGTGATCCAGAGGACTTGGACCCTACGTCAAGACATCAACCAGGAGGGCACGAGGTAGGGGGGCGCGCCCTCCACCCTCGTGGGCCCCATGTTGCTCCACCGACGTACTTCTTCCTCCTATATATACCTACGTATCCCCAAACTACCAGATACGGAGCCAAAAACCTAATTCCACCGCCGCAACCTTCTGTACCCGTGAGATCCCATCTTGGGGCCTTTTTCGGAGCTCCGCCAGAGGGGGCATCGATCACGGAGGGCTTCTACATCAACACCATAGCCTCTCCGATGATGTGTGAGTAGTTTACCTCAGACCTTCAGGTCCATAGTTATTAGCTAGATGGATTCTTCTCTCTTTTTGGATCTCAATACAATGTTCTCCCCCTCTCTTGTGGAGATCTATTCGATGTAATCTTCTTTTGCGGTGTGTTTGTTGAGACCGATGAATTGTGGGTTTATGATCAAGTTTATCTATGAACAATATTTGAATCTTCTCTGAATTCTTTTATGTATTATTGCTTATCTTTGCAAGTCTCTTCGAATTATCAGTTTGGTTTGGCCTACTAGATTGATCTTTTTTGCAATGGGAGAAGTGCTTAGCTTTGGGTTCAATCTTACGGTGTCCTTTCCCAGTGATAGTAGGGGCAGCAAGGCACGTATTGTATTGTTGCTATCGAAGATAACAAGATGGGGTTTATATCATATTGCATGAGTTTATCCCTCTACACCATGTCATCTTACTTAATGCGTTACTCTGTTCTTATGAACTTAATACTCTAGATGCATGCTGGATAGCGGTCGATGTGTGGAGTAATAGTAGTAGATGCAGGCAGGAGTCGGTCTACTTGTCTCGGACGTGATGCCTATATACATGATCATACCTAGATATTCTCATAACTATGATCAATTCTGTCAATTGCTCAACAGTAATTTGTTCACCCACCGTAATACTTATGCTCTTGGGAGAAGCCACTAGTGAAACCTATGGCCCCCGGGTCTATTTTCCATCATATTAATCTCCCGTCAACAAGTTATTTCTAGTGTCGTCTTTATTTTGCTTTCTTTACTTTGCATCTTTATCATACAAATACCAAAAATATTATCTTATCATATCTATCAGATATCACTCTCGTAAGTGACCGTGAAGGGATTAACAACCCCTTTATTGCGTTGGTTGCGAGGATTTATTTGTTTGTGTAGGTGCGAGGGACTCGTGCGTGGCCTCCTACTGGATTGATACCTTGGTTCTCAAAAACTGAGGGAAATACTTACGCTACTTTGCTGCATCACCCTATCCTCTTCAAGGGAAAACCAACGCAGTGCTCAAGACATAGCAGCGAGTGCCTTGGAAGTTGGAAACGAAACGGTCGCGCATCTCGTTCCAGGAGGAGATCGAGCCTGGAGGCAGGTTCAGGAGCCAGGAGCGGGCACCATCCTTGAGAGCCACGGGGAACCAGTTCACCATGTCTTTCTCGTCGCCGTTTGCTGCCTCGATGCTCAGCTCGTAGAGCTACAGGAACTCCGCGGGGTCGAGGGTCCCGTCGTAGCAAGGAGGCAGATGCGGCTTGAACTTGCCCGGCCAGGCGACGCTACGCAGCTCAGGGGTGAAGGCGCGGCAGCCTGCCGTGGTCACCGGGACTCTGTGCTGGTGGGGAACTTGTCCTTGATGGGGCCCGCGCACCGCCACCGCAGGCGGCACGCGGTCTTGCCGTGGTGGCGCAGAGAGCACGGGGGCGTTTTCTCGTGGCCGAGGGACTTCTTGGCAGCTTCTTTCTTCTTGCGAGGGCGCCGGACGCGGCTGGTCACGCCGTGGGGCTGCACGCCTTGGCGCCAAGACTCCGTCTTGGGGCAGAGGTGGTGGAGGCGCTCCATGGGCTACGCCGCCCGCGGCTGGCGGAGGGCGAGGCGGCGAGAGGGATGGCGCAGGGGAGCCCCCGGCGGCGCTAACAAGCTCGGCGATGCGGTCGAGCCAGTCCTCGTAGAGGTCGTCGACGGGGCAGTAGCGCAGGAGCTCGCGTGCCATGCATTGTGCGGCCTGCGCGTCCACGGGAGCACGACGAGCGTGGGATGACCAACCGGCCAGGGTCAGCTACGGAGTGGCGGTGTGGCCGTCCCGCCGCACCGAGGGGTGCCGCGAGGATGCTTGCTGCTCGTTCCCCGCCGGGCCGGTCACGGCGTTGGCGGTAGGCGACAGAGAACGACGGGGTGTCCCGCCGACGGGAGCCGTCTGAGCAACGCGGGCGGCGAGGGAAGCCTGGCGCTCAGTGCGAGCGCGGCGTGCGTCCGCCATGGAGACGATTAGCAACGGGACGCGGAGCGATGGAAGGGAAGTTTCGGCGCCCCCCTACCTGGCGCGCCAAATGTCGGATCACGGGTTCCGGCAAAACCCTCAAGGTTCAAACACTGAGGTGCACACGAAGATCTCCCCCTATCGATCCACATCCTAGCTTCGCTACGATCTCAAGGGCTAACTCGACGAACCCGCAACACAAGGGACACAAGATTTATACTGGTTCGGGCCACCGTTGTGGTGTAATACCCTACTCCAGTGTGGTGGTGGTGGATTGCCTCTTGGGCTGAGGATGAACAATACAAGGGGAAGAACAGCCTCCTGAGGCGAGGTGTTCTTGTGCTTGGTGAACTTGTGTGCGTGAGGATTACTCAAGATGAGATGAGATGCCTCCGAATGAGTTATCTCCTATGGTGGTGGCTAGTCCTATTTGTATAGGCCCTGGTCCTCTCCCCAAATATTGAGCGGGAAGGGAGCCAACAATGGCCAATTCAAAAGGGGACAACTAGTACAACTTATCCTGACAAAAGCAGTCTTCGTCTGCAAAAGGCTCTGGTGGTGACGCCGCCTTGGGCTCCATGGTGACATCCGTCTTGCCGTCCTGCTGGTCTTGGTCTTGTTGCACTGATATGGAAACCTTTTCTTGACACCTCGGTACTCCGCGCATGCGCTTGCCTTCTTAGCAACAAAGAGGAAACAAGGGCACCGTGCACGCTGGCGCCCGCCTGGTCTCGATCGTCATGGCTCACGTCACGAGAACCTCGCGAGGTTTGCCTTGCCTTGATCTCTCCGCCCCTCGCGAGCCAACCTGGTGAGGCCGCTCCCGAAGGGGTCTTGCGCCGTCCGCCTCGCGAGGCTTGGCCCCTCGCGAGGGTCTTGAGTGCTTGTGGGTGAAGATGGGCCGTATGGGCCTGCTCGCAAAGCCACGCCATGGGCCGCAGGCAAGCAAGTCTAGGGACCCCCGTTCCCAGAATGCTGACAAGCTCTTCCTCATAGGCGACGATGGAGAGTAGCAGCGGCGCTAGGTCAGAGAGCTCGAGCGAGGGGAGTGAGATCGAGCGGAGTAAATGAGGTCTAAGGAGGGCGAGGGGTATTTATAGTCAAGGTGAAAAACTGCTCATCCGAGGAAAATGGATGAACGTGCCCCTGACCCTTCCCATCCTTGCGACATGTGTCACCCACGTACTGTGTAGTCGAGATCGTGGGTGAGTATTTTAATCTTATCGTGGGATGGGGAATGGTTTGAGCGGCAAAAGCCGAAAATTCAGACAAGAATATTTTAAAGTTTCGTTCGCAAATTTTTCAGCTGACAAGGACACAGTGAAGATTTTGAACGGGTTTCAAATAGAACACACATGAAGAATTAGTGAGCAGACTGGGTTGAGTTTAGCATAGAGGGGGATGGGTCCGATCACATTCACTTAGGCAAAAAGCACCAACTTGAAGAATTAGCAATAGGTGAATGCTGTAGAGGACAGAAAACTCAAATATATATATAGCCAATGAAGAACAGAGTCGGAAAGAGTGAAGACTTTGCAAAGTTGAAGAATTTGAACAACTGAGGAAAAACTCAAATTGAAGATTTTCAACTTTTGTTGGTGGCGTTGAAGGAAATATGCCCTAGAGGCAATTATAAAGTTATTATTTATTTCCTTATTTCATGATAAATGTTTATTATTCATGCTAGAATTGTATTAACCGGAAACTTAGTACATGTGTGAATACATAGACAAACAGAGTGTCACTAGTATGCCTCTACTTGACTAGCTCGTTGAATCAAAGATGGTTAAGTTTCCTAACCATAGACATGTGTTGTAATTTGATGAACGGGATCACATCGTTAGAGAATGATGTGATGGACAAGACCCATCTGTTAGCTTAGCATTATGATCATTAAGTTTTATTGCTATTGCTTTCTTCATGACTTATACATGTTCCCCTGACTATGATATTATGCAACTCCCGAATACCGGAGGAACACCTTGTGTGCTACCAAACGTCACAACGTAACTGGGTGATTATAAAGGTGCTCTACAGGTGTCTCCGATGGTACTTGTTGAGTTGGCATAGATCAAGATTAGGATTTGTCACTCTGATTGTCGGAGAGGTATCTCTAGGCCCTCTCGGTAATGCACATCACTATAAGCCTTGCAAGTAATGAAACTAATGAGTTAGTTGCGGGATGATGTATTACGGAACGAGTAAAGAGACATGCCGGTAACGATATTGAACTAGGTATTGAGATACCGATGATCGAATCTCGGGCAAGTAACATACCGATGACAAAGGGAACAACATATGTTGTTATGCGGTTTGACCGATAAAGATCTTCGTAGAATATGTAGGAGCCAATATGAGCATCCAGGTTCCGCTATTGGTTATTACCGGAGACGTGTCTCGGTCATGTCTACATAGTTCTCGAACCAGTAGGGTCCACACGCTTAACGTTCGGTGACGATCAGTATTGTGAGTTTATGTGTTTTGATGTACCGAAGGTAGTTCGGAGTCCCGGATGAGATCGTGGACATGACGAGGAGTCTCGAAATGGTCGAGACATAAAGATCAATATATTGGACGACTATATTTGGACATCAGAATGGTTCCGGGTGAGATCGGGAATATACCGGAGCATCGGGAGGTTACCGGACCCCCCCGGGAGGTATATGGGCCTTATTGGGCTTTAGTGGAAAAGAGGGGAAAGGAGAAAAGGAGGGGGTGCCCCCCCAAGCCCAATCCGAATTGGGAAGGGGGCCGGCCCCCCTTTCCTCCTCCCTCCTTCCCTTTTCTTCCCTCTCCTACTTCAACTTGGGAAAGGGGAATCCTACTCCCACTGGGAGTAGGACTCCCCCCTTGGGCGCGCCTAGGAGGCCGGCCCTCTCCCCCTCCTCCACTCCTTTATATACGGGGGAGGGGGACACCCCATAGACACACAAGTTGATCATTGATCTCTTAGCCGTGTGCGGTGCCCCCCTCCACCATAATCCACCTCGGCCATATCGTAGCGGTGCTTAGGCGAAGCCCTGCGTCGGTAACTTCATCATCACTGTCATCACGCCATCGTGCTGACGAAGCTCTCCCTCGAAGCTCTACTGGATCGTGATTTCGTGGGATGTCGCCCTGCTGAACGTGTGCAGTCCGCGGAGGTGCCGTACCTTCGGTGCTAGGATCAGTCGATCGTGAAGCCGTACGACTACATCAACCGCGTTGTCATAATGCTTCTGCTTACGGTCTACGAGGGTACGTACACAACACTCTCCCCTCTCGTTGCTATGCATCACCATGATCTTGCGTGTGCGTAGGATTTTTTTTTTGAAATTACTACATTCCCCAACAGTGGCATCCGAGCCAGGTTTATGTGTAGATGTTATATGCACGAGTAGAACACAAGTGAGTTGTGGGCGATACAAGTCATACTGCTTACCAGCAAGTCATACTTTGATTCGGCGGTATTGTTGGATGAAGCGGCCCGGACCGACATTACGCGTACGCTTACGCGAGACTGGTTCTACCGACGTGCTTAGCACACAGGTGGCTGGCGGGTGTCAGTTTCTCCAACTTTAGTTGAATCGAGTGTGGCTACGCCCGATCCTTGTGAAGGTTAAAACAGCACATACTTGATGAAATATCGTTGTGGTTTTGATGCGTAGGTAAGAACGGTTCTTGCTCAGCCCGTAGCAGCCACGTAAAACTTGCAACAACAAAGTAGAGGACGTCTAACTTGTTTTTGCAGGGCATGTTGTGATGTGATATGGTCAAGGCATGATGCTATATTTTATTGTATGAGATGATCATGTTTTGTAACGGAGTTATCGGCAACTCACAGGAGCCATATGGTTGTCGCTTTATTGTATGCAATGTGATCGCCCTGTAATTGCTTTACTTTATCACTAAGCGGTAGCGATAGTCGTAATAGCAATAGTTGGCCAGACGACAACGATGCTTCGATGGAGATCAAGGTGTCAAGCCGATGACGATGGTGATCATGACGGTGCTTTGGAAATGGAGATCAAAGGCACAAGATGATGATGGCCATATCATATCACTTATATTGATTGCATGTGATGTTTATCCTTTATGCATCTTATTCTGCTTTGATTGACGGTAGCATTATAAGATGATCTCTCACTAAATTTCAAGGTACAAGTGTTCTCCCTGAGTATGCACCGTTGCCAAAGTTCGTCGTGCCGAGACACCACGTGATGATCGGGTGTGATAAGCTCTACGTTCACATACAACGGGTGCAAGTTAGTTTTGCACACGCAGAAATACTCGGGTTAAACTTGACGAGCCTAGCATATGCAGATATGGCCTCAGAACACTGAGACCGAAAGGTCGAGCGTGAATCATATAGTAGATATGATCAACATAGTGATGTTCACCATTGAAAACTACTCCATTTCACGTGATGATCGGACATGGTTTAGTTGATTTGGATCACGTGATCACTTAGATGATTAGAGGGATGTCTATCTAAGTGGGAGTTCTTAAGTAATATGATTAATTGAACTTTAATTTATCATGAACTTAGTACCTGATAGTATTTTGCTTGTCTATGTTGTTGTAGATAGATGCCCCGTGCTATTGTTCCGTTGAATTTTAATGCGTTCCTTGAGAAAGCTAAGTTGAAAGATGATGGTAGCAATTAGATGGACTTGGTCCATAACTTGAGGATTATCCTCATTGCTGCACAGAAGAATTACGTCATGGAAGCACCGCTGGGTGCCAGGCCAGCTGCAGATGCTGCTGATGACGTTAAGAACGTCTGGCAGAGTAAAGCTGATGACTACTCGATAGTTCAGTGTGCCATGCTTTACGGCTTAGAACCGGGACTTTAACGATGTTTTGAACGTTATGGAGCATATGAGATGTTCCAGGAGTTTAAGTTAATATTTCAAGCAAATGCCCGGATTGAGAGATATGAAGTCTCCAATAAGTTTTACAGCTGTAAGATGGAGGAGAATAGTTCTGTCAGTGAACATATACTCAAGATGTCTGGGTATAATAATCACTTGATTCAACTGGGAGTTAATCTTCCGGATGATAGTATCATTGACAGAATTCTTCAATCACTGCCACCAACTACAAGAGCTTTGTGATGAACTATAATATGCAAGGGATGGATAAGACAATTCCCGAGCTCTTCGCGATGCTAAAGGCTGCGGAGGTAGAAATCAAAAAGGAGCATCAAGTGTTGATGGTCAACAAGACCACGAGTTTCAAGAAAAAGGGTAAAGGGAAAAAGAAGGGGAACTTCAAGAAGAACGACAAACAAGTTGCTGCCCAGGAGAAGAAACCCAAGTCTAGACCCAAGCCTGAGACTGAGTGCTTCTACTGCAAAGGAATCGGCCACTGGAAGCGGAACTGCCCCAAGTATTTGGCAGATAAGAAGGATGGCAAGGTGAACAAAGGTTATGTGATATACATGTTATTGATGTGTACCTTACTAAAGCTCGCAGTAGCACCTGGGTGTTTGATACTTGTTCTGTTGCTAATATTTGCAACTCGAAACAGGGACTACGGATTAAACGAAGATTGGCTAAGGACGAGGTGATGATGCGCGTGGGAAATGGTTCCAAAGTCGGTGTGATCGCTGTCGGCACGCTACTGTCGGCGTTCTAGGAACGGGGGTCCCCAGACTTGCCTGCCTGCGGCCCATGGCGTGGCTAAGTCAGCGGGCCGTACGACCCATCTTCATCAACAAGGCATCCAAGACCCTTGCGAGGGGCCAAGCCTTGCGAGGCGGACGATGCAAGACCTCCTCAGGAGTGGCCTTGCCAGGCAAGCTCACGAGGAGCGGAGATATCAAGGCCAGGCCAACCTCACGAGGCTCTCGTGACGTGATCCATGACGATCGGCACCAGGCGGGCGCCAGCGTGCGCAGCGTCCTTGTTTCCTCTTTGGTGCTAAGGAGGCAAGCACAGGCGAGGAGTACCGAGGCATCGGGCAAAGGTTGCCATATCGGTGCAACGAGACCAAGACCAGAAGGACGGCAGGACGGAGGTCATCGTGGAGCCCAAGATGGCATCACCACCAGAGCCTTTCGCAGGCGAAGACTACTTTTGTCAGGATAGTTTGTACTAGCTGTCCCCCTTCAAATTTGCCCACCGTTGTTGGCTCCCTTCGCGCTCAATATTTGGGGAGAGGACCACAACCTATATAAGTAGAACTAGCCACCACAGTAGGGGCATCTGAGCTTGATCTGATCTCAGCTTGATCTGATCTGATCGAGAGCCTACCCTAGCCACAAGAACACCTCAACCTGAGGAGGCTGTTCTTCCCTTGTACTGTTCATCATCAGCCCAAGAGGCAATCCACCACCTCCACACTGGAGTAGGGTATTACACCACAACGGTGGCTCGAACCAGTATAAATCTCGTGTCTTTCTGTGTTGGGAATTCGTCGAGTTCGTCTGCGAGATCTTAGTGAGCTACGGCGTGGATCAGTAGGAGGGAAAGACTTCACGCGCACCCCAGACTTCGAACCTTAAGGGTTTTGCCGGAACCCCACATCTGACATTTCGCGCGCCAGGTAGGGGTGCGCCATAGCTTCCCTTCCGTCGATTCGTCGTTCCGTTGCTCCGTCGTCTCCATGGCGGACGCTCGCCGTGCTCGAGCTGAGCGCCGGGCTGCCCTCACCGCCCGCGTTGCTCAGATGGCTCCCGCCAGTGGGCCACCTCGTCGTTCTCCGTCTCCCGCCGCCAACGCTGCCACCGGCCCGGCGGGGAACGAGCAACAGGCGTCCTCGCTGCATCCATCGGTGCGGCAGGACGGCCGCACCGCCACTCCGTCGCTGACCCCGGCCGGTTCTTCGTCTCATGCACGCCGCACTCCCATGGAGGCGCGGGCTGCGCTCCTCGTGGCGAACGAGCTCCTGCGCTACCGCCCAGTCGACGACCTCTACGAGGAGTGGCTCGTCCGTGTCGCCGAGCTCGTCCGCGCCGCTGGGGGCTCCCCGGCGCCGTCCCTCTCTTTGCCTCACCCTTCGCCAGCCACAGGCGACGTGGCTCTTGGCGCGCCTCCACCACCTATGCCCCAATACCGCGCCTTGGCGCCAAGGCGCGCGGCCCCACGATGTGGTCCGCCACGACCGGTGCCCGCGCGCGAAGAGAGAAGCTGCCAAGAAATCCCTCGGCCACGAGAAGCTGCACCTGCGCTCCCCGCGCCGCCTCGTCAGGACCGCGCGCCGCCTGCGATGGCGCCGCGCGGACCTCATCAAGTCCAAGCTCCACCTCCAATGCGGGCTCGGCAACCACGGCCGGCTGTTGCGCCTCCACCACGGCAAGTTCAAGCCCGATCTGCCTCCCCGCTACGACGGCACCTCCGATCCCGGGGAGTTCCTGCAGCTCTACGAGCTGAGCATCCAAGCGGCCAACGGCGACGAGAAGGTCATGGCGAACTGGTTCACTATGGCTCTCAAGGATGGTGCCCGCTCCTGGCTCCTGAACCTGCAGCACGGCTCGATCTCCTCGTGGGATGAGATGGGTGACCGCTTCGTCGCCAACTTCCAGGGCACCCGCGACCGCCCGCCGGCCGCAGGTGACCTGCACCGCATCAAGCAACAGCCAGGGGAGACCCTCCAGAAGTACATCCAGCGCTTCAACAACACTCGCCTCAAGATCCCCAAGGTCACGGATGAGGCCATCATCTCCGCGTTCTCAGACGGCGTCCGTGACGTCAAGATGAAGGAAGAGCCCACTATCCATGAGGAGTTGTGCACATCTCAGGAGCTGTTCAACCTGGCGACCAAGTGCGCAAGAGCTGAGGAGGGGCGCCTCTCCCTCCTCGAGCTGCCAGCCGCGGGCACAGAGGAGAAGAAAGCCAAGGCCAAGGACGTGAAGCGCAAGGAAGCGGCAGTGCTCGCAGAGGAGCCCGACACCAAGCGGGGCAGAGATCAGCCCGAGTCATCCAAGAACAGCCGACCGTTCTGCGCCTTCCATAATCTGAACACCCACAACACCAGTGACTGTCAAGAGCTCAGAGCCATCCGTGAAGGACGCTTCGGTCGACGCCCCGAGCATAGCTACCGGGGCTACGGCCGTGGATGAGGACGTGGAGGCGGACGCTGGGATGACCGTGGCCCACGCCAGGAGTAGCGCGATAGGCCTCCTGAGGACCGCTGGCAGGACCATCCTCGCGAGGGCGCTTGGAGGGACCTGCCTCATGAGGATCGCCCCCAGGGCAACGCCGGTCTTCCCCGCTGCCGCCACCAAGAAGGAACGACGATCACCATCAGGATGAGGAGGCTGGGGGCTTCGAGGAGCCACGTGCAATCACGTGCATCTTGGGCGGCGTGCAGGCCCCAGCCTCTCAACGCACCTTCAAACTGTTCGCTCGTGAAGTGAACGCGGTGCTCCCCAAGCTCGAGGCCACGCGCCCACTCAGGTGGTCCCAATGCGCCATCACTTTCAACTCGGCAGATCAGCTCAAGTGCGCAGCCACCGCTGGCGCTCTCCCGATGCTTTGTTCACCAGTCATCAGCAATGTGCAAGTTACCAAGACCCTCATCCACGGCGGCGCAGGACTCAACGTCCTATCCGTCGACATGTTCGACAACCTCCAAGTGCCATATGAGCAGCTTCAGCCTACCAAGCCTTTCTCAGGAGTGACCGACGGCTCCACCACACCGATAGGGCAGGTCCGCCTGCCTGTCACCTTCGGGAGCGCAAGAACTACCGCACCGAGCTCATCGACTTCGACGTCGCGCACATCCGCCTGCCGTACAACGCCATCCTCGGGTATCCGGCCCTGGCCAAGTTCATGGCAGTCACCCATCACGGCTACAACGTCCTCAAGATGTCGGGAAGTGGCGCAATCATCACGGTCCCATGTGAAGAGAGAGAGAGAGATGCGGTGTGCTCCCTCGAGCGCGCCTTCCAAGCTGCAGCAATCCACGACCCCGACCGCAAAAGCGAGGGCCCTCCTGAGGCCCTCCCCAAGAAGAAGAAGCAGCTGCGCCGAGCAGGATCTTAGGAGGGCGGCGACGCGGCAGGAGCCTCATCAGGATCAGCGCCCGCTTCAGGCACGCCTCCCTCCATTGCATAGGAAGGCGCGCCCGGCGCCCTCCTCGGCCAGGGCTCGGGGGCTCTCTTCTGGAGGGCCTCAGACCTTGCCAACCTCACGAGGGAGGCGCTTGGGCACCACTTGGAGGCGTGCTTCGCAACACGTTTCCCTCAGGAGAACACAGGGCAAGGAGTGCCCACCACTCAGGAGTTCATCACCAAGACCACTCAGGAACTGCAAGACGTAAGATCCATGCGCGGCGACAGCCGCTCACGAGGCACAGCTCCCCATCCAGGCGAGGATGCTCGGCTGCGTGTCTGCATCGACGTCTCAGGGCAACAGGGCCGCATCTCAGGAGCGTTTTTGGCATTCGCGTGTGGGCCGTTGCGAGGGCCCGCCACACATCTACGGTCGCATGCCCTTCGGCTTGCCGAGCGTGGCATCAGCCTATCAGCACAACATGCGACGCGTCCTGGCAGCTCAGGAGGCCAGGTACCACGCCGTCCTGGAAGAAATGGAGACGGTCTTCAAGGAACCTCCCGAGCCCTTAGAGCCTCCCGAGGCTCAGGGCCCTGGTGGCTCGTGAAGAGTCATTCCTTCGACGCACGCCTTCAGCTGCACCAACTTTACTTCGTCTACAGAACCAGGTGACATTTTCCAAGCTTGTTTAGCTGGGAGCGCCCCTCGGGCTGCATTATTCCCAGGCCGCATGGGTCCGTCCCTGTGGCATGTACCCCTTTTGCTTATGTCTTTAGCTTACCTTGCTGGGGCGTCCCTCGGGCTGCATCATCCCCAAGCCGCTCGGGCCGGACCCAGTGGCATGTATCTTCCTGCATTTACCCAAGCTGATTTACCTTCCATGCTTAACCTGCCTACGGTTATCACCTGCTCGATCGTCGCCTCCCATGGGGCCTCCTCACATTGGCACGCCACTGGTGCATGGGTCCGTTCCTGCCACGTCGACAAACCTGAGCGGTCGAGCTCTGGCTCGCGGCACGCCTCGCGCACGTCACCTCACCAGGCCCTCAGTGCCCTCGCCTCTTCGCGGAACAACCAGCGGCAGGCTGGCAGCTATAACGGCAAACCGTGTTTCTTCTTGTGCCTGTTCACAGGGATCCCATGGGGAGGATAGCAGGCGGCACCACGAGTCTCCTTTTCTCTCGTGCAATTCGCTTGTGCGTTGAAAGGGGGGCTCCTGAGCATCGCGACTCACGAGCTCTTACTGGCTCTCTAGCCCTCACCCCCTGGCCTTGACCACGACATCATGACCTGGCATACCAGCGGCGGCTGAGCTCGCTCGAGGGCCGGGACCTGAGGACGTAGAGCACTAAGGAGAGCATGGGAGGAGGGAAACTCGTATGGGCCGACCTAGCTATGCCGCACAAGCTGGCGCGCAGGCCTAGCGCACCACCAGGAACCGCCACGGAATCGACAAGATAAGTCCCGCTCTCGGATTGGCTAATTGTTGGGGCTCAAGCACCCTCACTGCAGCCCCGTTGCGGCCACGTCAACTCCCTTTCTTGCCTTACCATGGCTGCTTGAGCGCTAAGGGGGACCTCATGAGCATCGCGCCTCAGGGGCTCTTACTGGACCTCGGGCCGCACACCTCCTGGCCTTGACCACGACACGCGACCTGGCATCCCAGCGACGGCTGTGGCCTGCCTGCGGACCAGGACCTGTCAGCGTAGAGCAACAAGCTATCGTGAGGGAAGAAAGGGGGACCGAGCCTTAACAGGGCATGCGTTCACCAAATTTTCATAACAGGGAAGATGAGTGCGAAAAACATTACATACCCTTTACACGCCCCCACGGGGTACTTCATGATTCTTCGCAGGGAACAAAAGCTAGAACTAAGAGGGATCATATCTACACCCTCCCGCGGCGGACGCCATCACCAACAGTGGGCCATGGGAGGCCGGTGCCAACCCCATCCAGATCAGCGGCGGCGACGACCGGACGCCGCGGCTCTGCTCCGAGCACGGCGAGAGCTTGGGGGCACGTAGCTGTGGTCGCTCGTCTCCGGAGTCTCGTAGAGCTCAGGAGAGCTAATAGACTCCCAAGGGCTACTGCTGCTGGGGTGGCCGCGAGCGGAGCGGGCGTCAGCCTGACGCTCCTCTCCGGAGCAGCACTCCAGGCGGCGGCTCTCCGCATCAAAGACCTTGAAGAAGAGCATGGAGGCGCCGTCGTACTCAAAGTGGATCGTGAGGGCGCCTCTCACACGGCAGACCCACGCGACCTCGCCCCAGCCGCGAGTCATGAAGATCTTGCCGGTGGGGACCGCTTCGATCTCTGCTCCGGTCGCCGGAGCGTCGCAGTCGGCGTGCTGCAACCAGATCTCGAGAGGCCCCCTCGGCGGCATCACGTCGGAGAAGAACCGCGGGAAGCGGATCCAAGAGCTTGGAGGCATCAACACCCATAGCACAAGCTCGCACGAGGAGTCCGCGGCGTGGATTCCAGGGGCGACAGCGCGTGTCGCCGTGGTGCGGCGACCACGGGCGCGGCGCGGGTAAGGCCACTCGTCGCTCCATCCTCTTGAGCCCTCGGCTCGGGCATACAAGGGTAGCGGATAGCCTGGAGGAGGCCGCTCGCACCAAGGCCTCGTCACCACCTGCATCACCGTTTCATCACGGCGGTGGACCGACCTCTTCTTCGGTGGAAGCGGCCCAGGGTCATCGCGCGGGGCCTTTCCCTTCTCTTCAGCGGAGAACCTTCTGATAGGCGCCATTGCAACTAGCGGTGGAGCGAGGAGGAAGAAGCAAACAAGGAAGGAAGAGATGGGCGATGGGGGCTCCGCCCCCCTCCCCATTTATAGCAATAGAAAGCCAACCGGCGCCTCCCACGATCGCTGGTAATGATGGTTTTCCTTTCATGTCTTAGGGACTTGTCAAGTCGTGCAGTTGCCAAGGCAGCATGGGGAAGCGGAGACGCCCACGTCCAATCAACTGATAGGCGTCAACCGTGGCCGCAGGCTTTTAGGGCCCGCGGCGCTCCGTCCTTGACCCTTGGCTTCGCCACGAAGCCAAGCCCGAGCGCACCTTGGGCCCTGGGGCTACTGTCGGCGTTCTGGGAACGGGGGTCCCCAGACTTGCCTGCCTGCGGCCCACGGCGTGGCTAAGTCAGCGGGCCGTATGGCCCATCTTCATCAACAAGGCATCCAAGACCCTCGCGAGGGGCCAAGCCTCGCGAGGCGGACGACGCAAGACCTCCTCAGGAGTGGCCTAGCCAGGCAGGCTCACGAGGAGCGGAGATATCAAGGTGGGGCCAACCTCACGAGGCTCTCGTGACGTGAGCCATGACGATCGGCACCAGGCGGGCGCCAGGCAGGCGCCAGCGCGCACAACGTCCTTGTTTCCTCTTTGGTGCTAAGGAGGCAAGCACAGGCGAGGAGTACCGAGGCATCGGGCAAAGGTTGCCATATCGGTGCAATGAGACCAAGACCAGAAGGATAGCAGGACGGAGGTCATCATGGAGCCCAAGACGGTGTCACCACCAGAGCCTTTCGCAGGCGAAGACCACTTTTGTCAGGATAGCTTGTACTAGCTGTCCCCCTTCAAATTTTCCCGCCGTTGTTGGCTCCCTTCCCGCTCAATATTTGGGGAGAGGACCAGGGCCTATATAAGTAGAACTAGCCACCACAGTAGGGGCATCTGAGCTTGATCTAATCTCAGCTTGATCTGATCTGATCGAGAGCCTACCCTAGCCACAAGAACACCTCAACCTTAGGAGGTTGTTCTTCCCTTGTACTGTTCATCATCAGCCCAAGAGGCAATCCACCACCCCCACACTGGAGTAGGGTATTACACCACAATGGTGGCCCGAACCAGTATAAATCTCGTGTCTTTCTGTGTTGCGAGTTCATCAAGTTCGTCCGCGAGATCTTAGTGAGCTAGGGCGTGGATCGGTAGGAGGGAAAGACTTCGCGCGCACCCCAGAGTTCGAACCTTAAGGGTTTTGCCGGAACCCCACATCCGAATGCTACCTCTACATCTACCTTCGGGATTAGTTTTAGACCTAAATAATTGTTATTTGGTGCCAGTGTTGAGCATGAAGATTATATCTGGATCTTGTTTGATGCGAGACAGTTTTTCATTTAAATCTGAGAATAATGGTTGTTCTATTTATATGAGTAATATCTTTTATGGTCATGCACCCTTTAAGAGTGGTCTATTTTTGTTGAATCTCGATAGTAGTAATACACATATTCATAATGTTGAAGTCAAAAGATGCAGAGTTGATAATGATATTGCAACTTATTTGTGGCACTGCCGTTTGGGTCATATTGGTGTAAAGCACATGAAGAAACTCCATACCGATGGAGTTTTGGAATCACTTGATTATGAATCACTTGGTACTTGCGAACGATGCCTCGTGGGCAAGATGACTAAAATGCCGTTCTCCAGAACAATGGAGCGAGCAACAGATTTGTTGGAAATCATACATACTGATGTATGTGGTCCGATGAATATTGAGGCTCGCGGCGGGTATCGTTATTTTCTCACCTTCACAGATGATTTGAGCAGATATGGGTATATCTACTTAATGAAACATAAGTCTGAAACATTTGAAAAGTTCAAAGAATTTCATAGTGAAGTGGAAAATCATCGTAACAAGAAAATAAAGTTTCTACGATCTGATCGTGGAGGAGAATATTTGAGTTACGAGTTTGGTCTTCATTTGAAACAATGAGGAATAGTTTCGCAACTCATGCCACCCGGAACACCACAGTGTAATGGTGTGTTCGAACGTCGTAATAGTACTTTAATAGATATGGTGCGATCTATGATCTCTCTTACTGATTTACCGCTATCGTTTTGGGGTTATGCTTTAGAGACAGCTGCATTCACGTTAAATAGGGCACCATCTAAATCCGTTGAGATGACACCTTATGAACTATGGTTTGGCAAGAAACCAAAGTTGTCGTTTCTTAAAGTTTGGGGCTGTGATGCTTATGTGAAAAAGCTTCAACCTGATAAGCTCGAACCCAAATCGGAGAAATGTGTCTTCATAGGATACCTAAAGGAGACTGTTGGGTACACCTTCTATCACAGATCCGAAGGCAAGACATTTGTTGCTAAGAATGGATCCTTTCTAGAGAGGGAGTTTCTCTCAAAAGAAGTGAGTGGGAGGAAAGTAGAACTTGATGAGGTAACTGTATCTGCTCCCTTATTGGAAAGTAGTTCATCACAAAAACCGGTTCCTGTGACACCTACACCAATTAGTGAGGAAGCTAATGATATTGATCAAGAAACTTCAGATCAAGTTACTACCGAACCTCGTAGGTCAACCAGATTAAGATCCGCACCAGAGTGGTACGGTAATCCTATTCTGGAGGTCATGTTACTTGACCATGGCAAACCTACGAACTATGAAGAAGCGATGATGAGCCCGGATTCCGCAAAATGGCTTGAGGCCATGAAATCTGAGATGGGATCCATGTATGAGAATAAAGTGTGGACTTTGGTTGACTTGCCTGATGGTCGGCAAGCCATAGAGAATAAATGGATCTTCAAGAAGAAGACTGGCGCCGACGGTAATGTTACTGTCTACAAAGCTCGACTTGTTGCGAAAGGTTTTCGACAAGTTCAAGGGGTTGACTACGATGAGACTTTCTCACCCGTAGCGATGCTTAAGTCGGTCCCAATCATGTTAGCAATTGCCGCATTTTATGATTATGAAATTTGGCAAATGGATGTCAAAACTGCATTCCTGAATGGATTTCTAGAAGAAGAGTTGTATATGATGCAACCATAAGTGTGCAAGCTCCAGCGATCCATTTATGGACTGGTGCAAGCCTCTCGGAGGTGGAATAAACGTTTTGATAGTGTGATGAAAGCATAAGGTTTTATACAGACTTTTGGAGAAGCCTGTATTTACAAGAAAGTGAGTGGGAGCTCTGTAGCATTTCTAATATTATATGTGGATGACATATTGTTGATTGGAAATGATATAGAATTTCTGGATAGCATAAAAGGATACTTGAATAAGAGTTTTTCAATGAAAGACCTTGGTGAAGCTGCTTATATATTGGGCATCAAGATCTGTAGAGATAGATCAAGACGCTTAATTGGACTTTCACGAAGCACATACCTTGATAAAGTTTTGAAAAAGATCAAAATGGATCAAGCAAAGAAAGGGTTCTTGCCTGTGTTACAAAGTGTTAAGTTGAGTCAGACTCAATGCCCAGCCACTGCAGAAGATAGAGAGAAAATGAAAGTCATTCCCTATGCCTCAGCCATAGGTTCTATCATGTATGCAATGCTGTGTACCAGACCTGATGTGTGCCTTGCTATAAGTATAGTAGGGAGGTAACAAAGTAATCCAGGAGTGGATCACTGGACAGTGGTCAAAAACATCCTGAAATACCTGAAAAGGACTAAGGATATGTTTCTCGTTTATGGAGGTGACAAAGAGCTCATCGTAAATGGTTACGTCGATGCAAGCTTTGACACTGATCCGGACGATTCTAAATCGCAAACCAGATACGTGTTTATATTGAATGGTGGAGCTGTCAGTTGGTGCGGTTCTAAGCAAAGCATCGTGGCGGGATCTACATGTGAACCGGAGTACATAGCTGCTTCGGAAGCAGCAAATTAAGGAGTCTGGATGAAGGAGTTCATATCCGATCCAGGTGTCATACCTAGTGCATCGGGTCCAATGAAAATCTTTTGTGACAATACTGGTGCAATTGCCTTGGCAAAGGAATCCAGATTTCACAAGAGAACCAAGCACATCAAGAGACGCTTCAATTCCATCTGCGATCAAGTCCAGGTGGGAGACATAGAGATTTGCAAGATACATACGGATCTGAATGTTGCAGACCCGTTGACTAAGCCTCTCTCACGAGCAAAACATGATCAGCACCAAGACTCCATGGGTGTTAGAATCATTACTGTGTAATCTAGATTATTGACTCTAGTGCAAGTGGGAGACTGAAGGAAATATGCCCTAGAGGAAACAATAAAGTTATTATTTATTTCCTTATTTCATGATAAATGTTTATTATTCATGCTAGAATTGTATTAACCGGAAACTTAGTACATGTGTGAATACATAGACAAACAGAGTGTCACTAGTATGCCTCTACTTGACTAGCTCGTTGAATCAAAGATGGTTAAGTTTCCTAACCATAGACATGAGTTGTCATTTGATTAACAGGATCACATCATTAGAGAATGATGTGATTGACTTTACCCATTTCGTTAGCTTAGCATTTGATCGTTTAGTATATAGCTATTGCTTTCTTCATGACTTATACATGTTCCTATGACTATGAGATTATGCAACTCCCGAATACCGGAGGAATACTTTGTGTGCTACCAAACGTCACAGCGTAACTGGGTGATTATAAAGGTGCTCTACAGGTGTCTCCGATGGTACTTGTTGAGTTGGCATAGATCAAGATTAGGTTTTGTCACTCCGATTGTCGGAGGGGTATCTCTGGGCTCTCTCGGTAATGCATATCACTATAAGCCTTGCAAGCAATGCAACTAATGAGTTAGTTGCGGGATGATTGTCAGAGTAATGGGCCATGGGTAGCCTAACCCGAGTCCCTGAGCATTTCAAGACACTGGACCGGCTGCGCCCCTCAAGCATCAAGGATGAAGCGCTGCCTTCTGGGGGCCGGCTGGCTCAAGCGGCCGGCTGCCAGAAGACGGCCAAGCTCCAAGAGACGGCCCCAAGATGGGCCGACTCCTAGCAGGTGGCCTCCAGAGAGGCCGGCTCCTAGCAGGCGGCCCACGACGCCTTCAAAGCCTGCGCCCCCATTAGGAAGACAAGACATGATGTGGCTATAGTGAAGCCTATCACCCCCGTATCCAGGGCAAGGCGCGGCCACAGTGCCCCGTGCAGGCGGAGATCTCCGCACGGCGCGACACTGTTGCCACTCCACCCTCGACGTCATCCCTGACAGGTGGAACCCAGTTCCCATGACAGCCTGTCGGTACGGCCTGCAGGCGGCGGGCCCTACCTGGCAGCGAGAGCCCGGGAGGCGGCTCGGCCTAGCCAGTCGGACTCGAGGGAGGCCGGCCTCTAGCAGACGACCTACTCTTCCATCGGAGTCCGTGCGCCATTAACCAGATGAGACACAGTGTGGCTACAGTGGTCTCCCACCAGACGGCGGGACTGTAGCCACGCCCCCCCGACCAAGCATGCGTCATTACCGTTGCGGCTACAGTAACAAGCAGCCAGCCGGACCCGCAAGCGGCGGAGGCGGCATGTCGGCTCCGTACCGATCCAGTCGGCAGGGCCCACCAGGCGGCGGGCCCCATCAGCCGGTGGAGAAGCCGGCGACCAGAGACACTGACAGCCGGGTCCTACACTCGGCCAGATTACCAATGTACCCCTTGGGGTAGGTCTATATAAACCCCCCAGGGCACCCATGCAAAGGGTTCCCAACCTGTTAGACTTAGACTCAAACATAGAGAGAGGAGAGAGCAAGCCCTGCCTTCTTCTACCTCTAGCATACAGCTCGAGGAGCACCATTGTACTCACTAGTGCCTTAGTGATCATGTGGAGACCCCACAGAGCAGGACTAGGGGTGTTATCTCCGAGGAGAGCTCCGAACCTGGGTAAAGTGTGCCGACGTTCGTGTCTACGCCTCATCCCGCTTCCAGGCGACGTTCTACTCGCTCCCACCATGTTAAGCCATCCTTTGGCATATGTCGCGCCCAACCCCTGACATTTGGCGCCCACCGTGGGGCGAGGTGCACCGTCTTCTGGAGACCTCTTCTGGACGGGAACCTTGTTCCTTCCTGGCGAGCGCAGCCAGCCCGGCACGCCAGACGGCATCTGCGCCGATGCGCTGCACGATGCGGAGGTCGTCTGCGCAGCGAGCTACCTCGCCGGTCTTGTTGGCGAGATTCACCTCTCCGATGAGCCCGTATCTTACGCGGGCACAGAAGGCCCCGAGAGCCGCCTCGTTAGCCTCCTCAATCAACTCCATGTCGCCAGCGAGCCTGCTATGGACTTGGAGTCGGTTGGTTCCACCGACCCGATGCTTGTCGACTCCGACACGGCGTCGCTTGACGCATTCCCCACCAACGTGGTGGTCTACGACGAACTGCTTCCTCGCGCGGACAGCGGCGGCAGCACCGTCACGGAGGTGCTCGTCATCAGCCATGGCGAGCACTCTGGTGGAGGTGGCCAGGATCCATTGTAGGCGGTGTTGCGGGATCTGGCCGCACCCATACCCGAAGACGCCAATGGCGAGGCGTTGGAGGAGCACCGCAAGGCGCTTTTCGACAGCGCGCGGAAGCTGGCCACGATGAGATGCCTCTCTGAGGACTACCAGTGCAAAGTTGATCGTGCCATCGACGGTACGCCAGCTAGTGGCGAGCCCAGCTGCGTGGGATCGTCCGGCAACGCGGGGCCGCCATCGCCAGCATGCTGGGGGCCGACCGCCCAACTTACGCCACGCCCCAGGAGAACATACGAGCCGCCCAGGCGGCGACAGAAGAGCTGGAACACTTGGAGGGCGACGAGCGTCGCTGCATGATGGGCCGTGTGCAGCAGCTCCTTGACGTGGCCGCCACGCAGCAAGAAGCCGGCCGCCGAGTGGCGGAGCCCGGCCTACAGGCTGAGAATCAGCCGCCTCGCCGAGAGCATGGTGTGACCTCCCGGACGCCGACAGGCGGCCACCGGGAGCGACGAGACAAGGAGCCGGCTGCCAGCCGCAGTCGGACGAAGATCACCTTCGAGCGCGACCAGGATGGCCGTCCACGAGCGGTGGAGCGACCAGGCGACTACCAGCCTCCCCAGCGTAGAGAAAGGCGCGTGTCCCCGCCGCATGTTGATCATCCGAGTCTTGGAGGCCGACTTGGCCCCCGAGAAGGAATCGAAGAGAATGATGCCCGCCACCGGATCGATCGCCTCAACCGATCCCTGGCGCTAGAAGAAGAAGACGCGTTGGGCCCGCCTTGCTTCGGCCCCCGCATCCGTGATGAGCCCTTTCCCAAAGGGCTCACACTCCCAAGAGATACACCCAAATACACCGGCTCCGTGAAGCTGGAGGACTGGCTGGTCGACTACTCCACGGCCGTCAGCATAGCAAACAGCAACAAGTGTGTTGATGTGAAGTATGTTCAGCTCATGCTCCAGGGTACGGCCCGGACATGGCTGAACAGCCTGAAACCCCGCAACATCAACAGTTGGGTTGATTTCACTGAAGCCTTCATCCGCAACTTCACCAGCACGTACAAGCGGCCTCCCAAGCCTCGCCAGCTCTCCTTGTGCGTCCAAGGCCTCAACGAGTCGACTCGCGACTACCTCACGCGTTGGGCCGAGCTACGCAACTCTTCCGAAGGCGTGCACGAGGTGCAGGCCATCGAGTACTTCACTGTCGGGTGCCGAGAAGGCACCCTCCTCAAGCACCGGCTTCTCTGCGACGAGCCAGCGACCCTCGACGAACTGCTGATCATAGCAGACAAGTACGGCACGGCCGACTCCTCCATGAAGGCGGAGATCCAAGTTGACGCATCTGGCAAAGTGGCTCCTCAAGCTCTTCGGACTCCGGCTGGTGACACTAGTCGGCGTCAGCAACAGAATGACAACAAGCGCAACGCCACGCAGCCAGCTTCCACAAGCCGGCAAGTGGCGACAGTTGAAGACCAACAGCCGGAAGGGCAGCCTCTTCCCAAGCGTCAGAAGGGTGGCAAGCCCAACTGGTTGCCCGCCTTCTCGTACGAGCAGACCCTCGATGCACCCTACAAGTTTCACAGCGGAGCGAAGCCGTCCAACCACACCACTCGGAAATGCCATTGGCTCACCAGGATCGCCAAGGGCGACGGACTCCTGCCTCATCCGCCAGCCGGCCCGCCGCCTCCTCCTCCCCAGCAGCCGGCGGTTCGGCCAGTCGGCACAATACAAGATGAATATCCCGAAGAGCATGGAGCTTATGTCGTGTTCACTAGCGTGGCCGACGATAAGCACAGCAGACGGCAGCGGCAACAACAAGTACATGCGGTAGCATCAGAGACCCCCGAGTTCATGCATTGGTCTGAGAAGCCCATCACCTGGAGCAGAGCTCACCACCCGGAGGTGATGCCCTCTCCTGGTTCTTATGCCCTGGTCTTGGATGCCAACTTCGCCACGGAGAGGCGGGCTGCTCGCTTCTCCCGAGTTCTGATAGATGGCGGCAGTAGCATCAACTTCCTGTACCAGGACACTATGGAGAAGTTGGGAATCAAACAGAGGTAGCTTCAGCCCAGTCGGACTGTATTCCATGGCATAGTTCCTGGCCTTTCCTGCTCACCAATCGGCAAGATCCAGATAGATGTCCTCTTTGGAGACAAAGATCACTTCCGCCGAGAGCCAGTCTGGTTTGAGGTGGCGGACCTTGAGAGCCCCCATCATGCGCTACTTGGCCGGCCTGCTCTGGCCAAGTTCATGGAGGTCCCCCACTATGCTTACCTCAAGATGAAGATCCCAAGCACCAAGGGAATTCTAACCATAACTCGGGACTACAAGAAGTCATCCGCCTGTGCGGCAGACAGCAGCCGGCTAGCCGAGTCCCTCGTGATCGCGGCCGAGAAGCGGCTCGTTGACCGGGTTGTGGCAATGGCCGGCAAGTAGCCGGAAATGTCGCCAAACCCCAGGGAGTCGGAAGTTGAGGGCTCATTCAAGCCAGCCAAAGAAACAAAGAAGATACCCTTGGACCCGAAACACCCGGAGAGGCACGCTGTCATAGGTGCAAACCTTGACAGCAAATCAGAAAGCGAGCTCGTCGATTTCCTCCGTGAGAATCGGGACATCTTTGCATGGTCTCCTAAGGACATGCCGGGTGTTCCGACGGATTTCGCCGAGCACAAATTACATGTCCGACCTGATGCCAAGCCAGTCAGGCAGCCTTTGCGCCGCCTGTCAGAAGAGAAGAGAAGAGATGTTGGAGAAGAGATAGCCCGGCTTCTAGCAGCCGGCTTCATTATGGAAGTGTTCTTCCCAGAGTGCTTAGCCAACCCAGTAATTGTACTGAAGAAGAATAAGCAGTGGCACATGTGTATTGATTACACCAGCCTCAACAAAGCTTGCCCCAAAGATCCATTTGCTTTGCCGAGAATCGACCAAGTGATAGACTCCACAGCCGGCTGCTAGCTTGAAAGTGCTAGTTATCGACTAGCGGGGGGGTGAATAAGAGATTTTTATGAAAGTCTTCCAAACATGAAAGTTTCAAAGACAAACAATAGAAATGAACCTATTGATATGCAGTGGTAGGTAGACTACACTAAGAAAGCCATAGTCAAGTGTTCAAGGTAGACTTCCAAACCTTCACAGACTTCGTTCACCGGCGATCCACAATGACTCTTGGATGCTCAGAATGCGACGCCTAACCGGCTGGAGGATTCACAGTCCTCAAGTGTAACAAGTCTTCAGGTCACGCAGACAGAAAGACTTTAGTGATGCCTAACACTCTTTGGCTCTGGGTGTTTGGGCTTTGTCATCGCAAGGATTTCTCTCTCTCAAAAGCTTCGGAGGTGGGTTGCTCTCAAACGACAAAAGCCGTGCACTAACTCTGAGCAGCCACCAATTTATGGTGTAGGGGGTGGGCTATTTATAGCCACTAGGCAACCCGACCTGATTTGTCCAAAATGACCCTGGGTCACTAAGGAACTAACACGTGTTCCAACGGTCAGATTTCAAACACACGCGGCACCTTGACTTGGGCTACAAGTAAAGCCGACTCATCCAACTCTGGATGAGCTTTGCTCTCATTGTCTTCGCTCGAAGACATAGGATTTGGTTGAGCATCACTTCAGTCACTCTGACTTTGTTCACTGGGACCCCACTTAACAGTACGGAGGTTCCTATGACTCAACAAAGAAGAAAGGAAACAACGAAACAACTAGTCTTCGCGCTCCATAGTCTTCACGCGATGTCTTCTCATGTCATAGTTTTCAATGTGAATATATCCACATACCACCTTTGTCTTCAATGTCTTCATACATTTTTAGGGGTCATCTCCGGTAGGTAAACCGAATCAATGAGGGACTACTACCCGTGTTATCCTGCAATTCTCACAAACACATTAGTCCCTCAACCAGGTTTGTCGTCAATACTCCAAAACCAACTAGGGGTGGCACTAGATGCACTTTCAATCTCCCCCTTTTTGGTGATTGATGACAAACTGGTTGAAGTTTTCAACGGGGATAAAAGTATGTGAAATTGTAAAGGATAAAGGTATTGTCTCCATAAGTAGCAAAAGGCTCCCCTGAAGATGTGCATATAAGTAATTTGCTTTTGAAATGCAAATGCTCATGGCAGGTTGTACTTGTGGAGATCCTCTTCAACTTATGAAGACAATTCATCATGCACGATTTGATATAACGAAGATAATGACATGCATAATGAAAAATGGACGTCTGCAATATGACTTCGTGCGGGATTTATAATCGCACATGCGGAATTTATCATCGCGTCATAGAATAGCAAGCAAGTAGCACACGACCATCAAGTTTAAGTGTTACAACTCAAAGAACCAAATGTATCAAAAGCGAGAGTTGTAAGCACTTGGCAAAATATAAAGCAACCGCCCATATGGACCCGCTTGAAGACAATCAACTCATATGCTTCTCCCCCTTTTGTCAGTAAGGACCAAAAAGGTTTGAAGACATAGAGCCTCTACTCGTTCCCAGAAGGAGTAGGAGAAGCAGCAGGGTTGGTGTCGGGGTTTGGCGGTGTAGAAGAACTTGGTGCAGTGTCGACACGCGCTGAAGTTGGAGGTGGTGAAGTAGCATCATCTTGATTATCTATGACTCTGGCATTCACCGTTGCAGCTGAGGAGAAATAGTCAGAGTCTTCAAGAGACGGAGTTTGATGCAAGACAGCATTCCTTGGAGGAGTGGAGTCAAACTTGAATCTTTCAGTGAAGCCATCGTCTTGAAGATCTGCTTCAGCACTAAGCAACGTCAAACTCTTCCATGACCTCCGACAGGTTTCATGAGTGACAAAGGCATTCTTGGTGGCAAGATTGTGAATGCGATTGACATCCACCAAGAGACTTTGCATCTGTCGCTTCAGCCAGCAGTGATGCTTATCATGTTTCTGATGCAGGGCCACGAGAAGCTCTCGGTCATTGAGAACACGAGATTGCTTCCGAGGCCTTTGAGCAATAGTGCTTTTAGTGGCTTCAGTTTGAGCACGGTGAGGTAAGCGTGTATTGCCAGCCAAAGGATAAACACGAGTGACTTCCTGGACTCCTTGAATGGGTTGTGTGAAGCTTTGGTGATCAGCATTGTGAAGACAAACAGGCTCCTTGGCGGGCTCTGGGTATATGGCTTCAGCTGACATATCAACCTCAGGCAGAAAGATCAGATGGTTGCGAGCAAAAGGTTGATAGTTGGCAGCTGAGTGTGTCGGTGTTTTGGGAATGGGGGTCCCCAAACTAGCCTGCCTACGGCCCACAGCGTGGCTAAGCAGCAGGCCGTACGGCCCATCTTCGTCAACAAGGCACCCAAGACCTTCGCGAGGGTCCAAGCCTCGCGAGGCGGACGACGCAAGACCTCCTTTGTAGTGGCCTAGCCAAGCAGGCTTACGAGGAGCGGAGATATCAAGGCGAAGCAAACCTCACGAGGCTCTCGTGATGTGAGCCATGACGAACTGTACCAAGCGGGTGCCAGGCGGGCGCCAGTGCACGCAGCGTCTCTATTTCCTCTTTGGTGCTAAGGAGGCCAGCGCAGGCGAAGAGTACCGAGGCATCAGGCAAAGGTTGCCATATTGGTGCAACGAGAGCAAGACCAGGAGGACAGCAACGCGGAGGTCATCGTGGAGCCCAAGACGGCGTCACCCTAGAGCTTTTCGCACGCGAAGACCGCTTTTGTCAGGATAGCTTGTACTAGCTGCCCCCCTTCAAATTTGCCCGCCTTTGTTGGCTCCCTTCCCGCTCGATATTTGGGAAGAGGACCAGGGCCTATATAAGTAGAGCTAGCCACCACAATAGAGGCATCGAATCCTCACGCCACAAGTTCACAAGCACAAGAACACCTCAACCTCAGGAGGCTGTTCTTCCCTTGTACTGTTCATCATCAGCCCAACAGGCAATCCACCACCACCACACTGGAGTAGGGTATTACACCACAACGGTGGCCCGAACCAGTATAAACCCCGTGCCTTTCTGTGTTGCAAGTTTGTCGAGTTCATCCGCGAGATCTTCGCGAGTTAGAGCGTAGATCGGTAGCAGGGAGAGACTTCGCGTGCACCCCAGTGCTCGAACCTTAAGGGTTTGCCGGAACCCCACATCCGACATTTGGCGCGCCAGGTAGGGGTGCGCCGTAGTTTCCCTTCCATCAGTTCGTCGCTCCATCGCTCCGTTTTTTCCATGGCGGACGCTCGCCGTGCTCGAGCTGAGCGTCGGGCTGCCCTCTCCGCCCGCGTCGCTCAGACGGCTCGCGTAGGCGGGCCACCTCGTCGTTCTCCGTCTCCCACCGCCAACACTGCCACTGGCCCGGCGGGGAACGAGCAGCAGGCGTCCTCGCTCCATCCTTCGGTGCGGCAGGACGGCCGCACCGCTACTCCGTCGCTGACCCCTGCCGGTTCTTTGTCTGACGCGCACCGCGCTCCCATGGAGGCACGAGCCGCACTCATCGCGGCGAACGAGCTCCTGCGCTACCGCCCCGTTGACGACCTCTATGAGGAGTGGCTCGACCGCGTCGCCGAGCTCGTCCGCGCCGCAGGGGGCTCTCCGGCGCCGTCCCACTCTCCGCCTCCCCTTCAACCAGCCGCGGGCGACGGGGCTCATGGCATGCCTCCACCACCTCAACCCCAAGACGGTGCCTTGGCACCAAGGCGCGCGCCTCCGCGGCGTGATCCATCGCGCCCGGTGCCCACGCGTGAAGAAAGAAGCTGTCAGGAAATCCCGCGGCCGCGAGAAGCTGCACCGGCGCTCCCCGCGCCACCTCGTCAAGACGGTGTGCCGCCTGCAGTGGCGCAGCGCGGACCTCGCCAAGTCCAAGCTCCACCTCAGAAGCGGGCCCCAGCGACCACGGCCGGCTGCCGCGCCTTCACCCCCGAACTACGTAGCATCGCCTGGCCAGGCAAGTTCAAGCCAGATCTGCCTCCTCGCTACGACGGCACCGCCGACCCCGCGAAGTTCCTGCAGCTCTATGAGCTAAGCATCGAAGCGGCCAACGGCGACGAAAAAGTCATGGCGATCTGGTTTCCCATGGCTCTCAAGGATGGGGCCTGCTCCTGGCTCCTGAACCTGCAGCATGGCTTGATCTCCTCCTGGGACGAGATGCGCGACCGCTTCGTCGCCAACTTCCAGGGCACTCACGACCGCCCACCGGTAGTTCCAGAAGTTGTTGAAGCGTTGTTCAAGCAGCAAACAGGAGAGACCCTCCAGAAGTACATCCAGCGCTTCAACACCCGCCTCAAGATCCCCAAGGTCACGGACGAAGCCATCATCTCCGCGTTCTCGGATGGCGTCCGTGACGTCAAGATGAAGGAAGAGATCGCTATCCACGAGGAGCTTTGCACATCTCAGGAGCTGTTCAACCTAGCGACCAAGTGCGCAAGAGCTGAGGAGGGCGCCTCTCTCTCCTTGAGCTGCCAGCTGCAGGAGCGGAGGAGAAGAAGGCCAAGGCCAAGGACGTGAAGCGCAAAGAGGCAGTAGTGCTCGCAACGGAGCCCGACACCAAGCGAGGCAGAGATTAGCCCGAGTCATCCAAGAACGGCCGACCGTTCTGCGCCTTCCACAACCTGAACACCCACAACACCAGCGACTGCCAAGAGCTCAGAGCCATACGGGAAGGACACTACGGTCAACGCCCCGAGCGTAACGACCGGGGCTACAGCCGTGGAGGAGGACTCGGAGGCGGACGCTAGGACAACCGTGGCCCGCGCCAGGAGTGGCGCGACCGGCCTCATGAGGACCGCTAGCAGGACCAACCTTGCAAGGGCGCCTGGAGGGACCCGCCTCGTGAGGATTGCCCCTAGGGCAACGCCGGTCTTCCCCCGCTGCCGCCACGAAGAAGGAACGACGACCACCACCAGGACGAGGGGGCTGGGGGCTTCCAGGAGCTACGTGCGATCGCCTGCATCTTGGGCGGTGCCCAGGCCCCAGCCTCTCAGCGCATCTTCAAACAGTTTGCTCGCAAGGTGAACGCGGTGCTCCCCAAGCTCGAGGCCACGCGCCCGCTCAGGTGGTTCCAATGTGCCATCACCTTCAACTCGGCAAACTAGCTCAAGTGCGCGGCCACCGCAGGCGCCCTCCCTATGTTGTGCTCCCCAGTCATCAGCAATGTGCATGTCACCAAGACTCTCATCGACGGCGGCACAGGGCTCAACGTCCTGTCCGTCGACACATTCGACAACCTCCAAGTGCCATATGAGCAGCTCCAGCCAACCAAGCCTTTCTCAGGAGTGACCGAAAGTTTCACCACACCAATAGGGCAGGTCCGCCTGCCTGTCACCTTCGGGGAGCGCAAGAACTATCGCACCGAGCTCATCTACTTTGACGTCGCGCACATCTTCCTGCCATACAATGCCATCCTCGGGTATCCAGCCCTGGCCAAGTTCATGGCAGTCACTCATCACGGCTAAAACATTTTCAAGATGCCAGGTAGCGGAGGAATCATCACGGTTCTGTGTGAAGAGAGGGATGCGGTGTGCTCCCTTGAGCGCGCCTTTCAAGCCGCAGCAATCGACGACCCCGACAGCCGAAGTGAAGGCCCTCCGGAGGCCATCCCCAAGAAGAAGCAGCCGCGCCGTGCAGGACCTCAGGAGGCTGGCGTCGCGGCAGGAGCCTCATCAAGATCAGCGCCCGCTCCAGGGGGCCTTCCTCCATCGCATAGAAAGGCGCGCCTGACGCCCTCCTCAGGCAGGGCTCGGGGGCTCTCTTCTAGAGGGCCTCAGACCTTGCCAACCTCATGAGGGAGGCGCTTGGGCACCACTTGGAAGCGTGCCTCATGGCACACTTTCCTTAGGAGAGCACAGGGCAAGGAGTGCCCACCACCCAGGAATTCATCACCAAGACCACCCAGGAACTGCAAGAAGCAAGAGCCATGCGCGGCCACAGCCGCGCACAAGGCGCAGCTCCCCATCCAGGCGAGGATGCCGGGCTGTGTGTCTGCGTCGACGTCCCAGGGCTCAACAGGGCCGCATCTCAGGAGCGCTTCTGGCCCTCGCGTGTGGGCCGCTGCGAGGGCCCACCACACAGCTATGTTCGCATGCCCTTCGGCTTGCCGAGCGTGGCGGCAGCCTATCAGCGCAACCTACGGCGTATCCTGGCGGCTCAGGAGGCCAGGTACCACGCCGTCCTGGAGGAGATGGAGACGGTCTTCAAGGAACCTCCTGGACCTCCAGAGCCCCCCGAGGCTCAGGGTCCCGGTGGCTCATGAGGAGCCATTCCTTCAACGCGCGGCTTCAGCTGCACCAACTCTACTTCGTCTACAGAACCAGGTGACATCTTCCATGCTCATTTAAGCTGGGAGCGCCCCTCGGGCTGCATTATTCCCAGGCCACATGGGTCCGTCCCTGTGGCATGTACCCCTTTTGCTTATGTATTTAGCTTACTTTGCTGGGGGCGCCCCTCGGGCTGCATCATCCCCAAGCCGCTCGGGCCGGACCCAGTGGCACGTATCTTCCCTGCATTTATCCAAGTTGATCTGCTCTCCATGCATAACCTGCCAACGGCTATCACCTGCTCGATCATCGCCTCCCCCGGGGCCTTCGCACAGGCACGGCGCTGGTGCATGGGTCCGTCCCTGCGACACCGACAAATCTGAGTGGTCGAGCTCTGGCTCACGGCACGCGCCACGCACGTCACCTCACCAGGTCCTCAGTGCCTTCACCTCACCCAGAGCAACCAGCGGCAAGCCAACAGCTATAACGGCAAACCATGTTTCTTCTTGTGCCTGCTCATAGGGATCCCGAGGGAAGGATAGCAGGTTGCCCCGCGAGTCCCTTTTTCCCTCGTGCAATTCGCTTGCGCGTTAAAAGGGGGGCTCCTGAGCATCGCGATTCAGGAGCTCTTACTGGCTCTCCAGCCCTCACCCCTGGCCTTGACCACGGCATCGCGACCTGGCATACCAGCGACGGCTGAGCTCGCTCGAGGGCCGGGACCTGAGGACGTAGAGCACTAAGGAGAGCATGAAGGGGGGGACTCGTATGGGCCGACCTGGCTATACCGCACGAGTTGGCGCACAGCCCTAGTGCGACATCAGGAATCGCCGCGAAGTCAGCAAGATAAGTTTCGCCCTAGGATCGGTTAAATATCTGGGCCTGATGGTCACTCGCGCCATGCCGCAGCCCCGTTGCGGCCAAGTCATTTTCCTTTCTTCCCTTACCATGGCCGCTTGAGCGCTAAGGGGGACCTCCTGAGCATCGCGCCTCAGGGGCTCTTACAGGACCTCGGGCCGCACATGTAACGCCCACGATGCGGCTATATCTCCCACGTGTCGAGGCACGACTTAGAGGCATAACCGCATTGTGGTTTTGTCGCAAGAAGGGTCATCTTCACACAATCCCATGTAATGAACAAGAATGGGATAAAGAGTTGGCTTACAATCGCCACTTCACACAATACATAAATATAATTCATACATCATCCAAAATACACACATAGACCGACTACGGTCAAAATCCAAATGAAAATAAGATAACCCCAAATGCTAGATCCCCGATCGTCCCAACTGGGCTCCACTACTGATCTTCAGGAAAAGACACATAGTAACGACCACGTCCCTCATCGAACTCCCACTTGAGGTCGATCTCATCAAATGCACTGGCATCGTCGGCACCTGCAACTGTTTTGGTAGAATCTGTGAGTCACGAGGACTCAGCAATCTCACACCCGCGAGATCAAAACTATTTAAGCTTATAGGAAAGGATGGTGTAATGAGGTGGAGCTGCAGCAGGCACTAAGCATATATAATGGCTAACATACGCAAAAGAGAGCGAGAAGAGAAGCAACGGAACGGTTCTCATCTAGTAATGACCAAGAAGTGATCCTGAACTCCTACTTACGTCATTCATAACTCAAACCGTGTTCACTTCCCGGACTTTGCCGAGAAGAGACCATCACGGCTACACACACAGTTGATGTATTTTAATTGGGTCAAGTGACAAGTTCTCTACAACCGGACATTAGCAAATTCCCATCTGCCTCATAACCGCGGGCACGGCTTTCGAAAGATAATACCCTGTAGGGGTGTCCCAACTTAGCCCATCATAAGCTCTCACGGTCAACGAAGGATAAACCTTCTCCCGGAAAGACCCGATCAGTCTCGGAATCCCGGTTTACAAGAGATTTCGACAATGGTAAAACAAGACCAGCAAAGCCGCCCGAATGTGCCGACAAATCCCGATAGGAGCTGCACATATCTCGTTCTCAGGGCACACCGGATGAACACTACGTACAACTAAAACCAATCCTCGAGTTTCCCCAAGGTGGCGCTGCAAGTGGCTCTAGTTTTGGACCAGCACTCAGAGAAACACTGGCCTGGGGGTTTAAATAAAGATGACCCTCGGGCTCGCGAAAACCCGGGGGAAAGGCTTAGGTGGCAAATGGTAAAACCAAAGTTGGGCCTTGCTGGAGGAGTTTTATTCAAGGCGAACTGTCAAGGGGGTCCCATGAATCACCCAACCGCGTAAGGAACGCAAACTCAAGGAACATAATCCCGGTATGACGGAAACTAGGGCGGCAAGAGTGGAACAAAACACCAGGCATAAGGCCGAGCCTTCCACCCTTTACCAAATATATAGATGCATTAATTAAATAAGAGATATTGTGATATCCCAAAATATCCATGTTCCAACATGGAACCAACTTCATCTTCACCTGCAACTAGCAACGCTATAAGAAAGGCTGAGCAAAAGCGGTAACTTAGCCAAACAACGGTTTGCTAGGAAAGGATGGTTAGAGCCTTACATGGCAATATGGAAGGCATGATATAGCAAGTGGTAGGTAGCGCAGCATGGCAAAAGAACGAACAACTAGCAAAGCGAAGATAGAAGTGATTTCGAGGGTATGGTCATCTTGCCTGCAAGGTTCTCAGAGTTGTTGAAAGCTTGATCCTCGTAAGCGTACTCAGCAGGTTCCTCATTCACGAACTCGTCTCCCGGCTCTACCCAAGACAAGAACACAAGCAATGGAACCACAATCAATCACGGAAAATGCGCAAGCAACATGATGCGATACATGAATGATATGCAAGATATGATATGCGATGCATATGCGTGCTCCGGAAGAAAAATGATGAACAAGGCAGTAACTTGGAAAACCAAGCATGCCACTAGAAAGGTGAGATGATTTCGGTCGAAATCGATATAAATATCACCGGAAACGGATGCACGGTTTGCAAATGGCAAGCAAAAACAAGAATGACACGAATCTGTGATTAACAACATGATAGCACTTAGAATACATCAATAAACTATGCTACAGCACTCCAACATAGGAACAAAGCATATGGTAGTGATCTAGAGGTGATTCTTAAGAAACGATGAACACTGAGCTATGGCTAGTTCACAACATAACAGGCTCAACCAAGCATGGCAAAAGTGCAAAAGATATCAGGTTCACAGACTTGGTGAAATTACTGGACATGCCTGAAACAGCATCAGGTAGCAATGTTCAGAGCACGAAATCAACATGTTCCAGGAACTTAACATGGAAAAACAACGCATGGAAGTATCCTACTAAATTTATATGACAAAAGTCTCTTACTGACCATAAGACAAAAAGGACCAGAAGATATGATGGAAACCATGTAAACATAGCAAGTTTCGTTAACAGGTTTCAGACTTGGCAGAAAACAGAGCATGGCAGAAACAGACATTATGAGGGCATCTTTGTGAGCTTGATGCACTCATCACAAATCAATGCATGACAAAACAAGCATACCTACAGCAAGATGACATGTTTATGAAGCTATCCATGGCAAGAGAAAATACATAGCATGTATGAAACAACTACAACAAGCTTGGCAAAATTCAATATCAAGTTAAGAATCTGCCAGAAATATTTTGTAGCAAAAGTCGAGCAAGATTGAGTAATCGTATGTCACTCCATAATTGCAAACAAGGGCAGGAATGGATTAATTATAACAATATATACAAAACATCCTTACTGAACACCACCAAAATATGCATGGATCCCTCTGTAGCATCAAGTTTACATGGCAACAAAATAACAGCAGACAAAGACTTGGAGAAATCACCAAGTCCCTGAAATCAGAAACATTACGGAGCCTAGTTTGTATGCTTGTTCTTGTCACCACAGAGATCACAAAAATACCTGGCATACACCACTGGAAAGATGGAATGGCATACAACAAAACACATGTAGAGCTTATGCCCATAAGATGCACAGATTAAATGCAACAAAAATAACAAATCTCCAAGTTCTGCTAAGTAACAGCAGATAACAGCAACTAGCACTTTTGCACCAGAGCTTTGGGCATCAATATGGACTCAAATGAACATGGTGCAATGGAACAAAATGAAGAGCATCACGAGGCAAACATTTCGATATATTACACGCACGAAACGGAGCTATATGCAGAGAGTTATGATGCGAAGAACATAGCAATATACTGTGAAAATATAAGGACTTAGAAATATTTTGACGGGGGGGGGGGAGTCAACCTAGGGTCTCCTCGATCGGATCTGGAGCAGGCGGCCTCGAGCTCGCCGGTGGCCGGAGCTGGAGCTGCTCGCCGAAGCGGGGAGGAGGAGGAGGCGGCCGGCCGAAGGGAGGAGAGGCGGAGGAGGCGACGAGCGGGGCCGGCGGAGGACGGCGGCGGCGTGGCGCCGGCGGGCGACGGCACGGAGGCGGTGGCGCTCGGGCCTCGGCGGCGCGAGCGGGCGGCGGCGCGGGAGGAACGGGCCGGGAGGCGGCACGGGACGGGCGGCGGTGACACGTGGCGGTGGCTAGTTGGACGCGGGCGGTGGTGGAGAAGCGTCCGGCGTGGTACGGACACGTCCGGTGGCGGCGGGGAGATTTTTAGGGTTTTGATCTGCGAATGTATTCGGAGGGGGAGGAGTATATATAGGTAGAGGGAGCTAGGAGAGTCCAAAAGAGGTGCGGTTTTCACCCACACGATCGTGATCGAACGACCTACAGCATGGAAGTGACTTAGAGGAGTTTTGGGCTGTTTAGAGAGGGGGTTTTGCTGCAACACACAGAAGGCATCTGCGGTTACCCGGTTAATCGTTGGAGTACCAAACGACCTCCAAATGGAACGAAACTTGACCGGTGGTCTACCGGTGGTATACCAAGGCCACTTGACAAGCCTCGGTCCATTCCGAGAACGTTTGACACCCGCTCACGAAAGAAAACAAGAGGGATGCACCGGAGGAGGTGGGAGTGCCGGATTGCAAAACGGACAACGGGGAAAATGCTCGGATGCATGAGATGAACACGTATGCAAATGCAATGCACATGATGACATGATATGAGATGCATGACATGAACAAAATACAAAACGAAAGACAAAACCCGACCACGAAGGGAATATCATAACACATAGCCAAAAATGGCAAGGGTTGGAGTTACAAATATGGAAAGTTACATCCGGGGTGTTACAGCACACCTCCTGGCCTTGACTAAGGCACGTGACCTGGCATACCAGCGACGGTTGTAGCCTGCCTGGGGACCGAGACCTGTCAGCGTAGAGCAACAAGCCATCGCGAGGAAAGAAACGGGGGCCAAGCCTTAACGGGACATGCACTCACCAAGTTTTCATAACAAGGAAGATAAGCACCAAAGACATTACAGACCCTTACATGCCCCCACGGGAGGCCGGCGCCAACCCCATCCAGATCAGCGGCGGCGCCGGCCGGACGCCGCAGCCCTGCTCCGAGCGCGGCGAGAGCTCGGGGGCACGTAGCTGTCGTCGCTCGTCTCATAAAGCTCAAGAGAGCTGCTGGACTCCCAGGGGCTACTGATGTTGGAGTAGCTGCGGGCGGAGCGCGCGTTGGTCTGGCGCTCCTCCCCAGGGCAGCACTCAAGGCAGCGGCCCTCGGTGTCGAAGACCTTGAAGAAGAGTGTGGAGGCGCCGTCGTACTCGAAGTGGACCGCGAGGGCTCCTCTCGCACGGCAGACCCGCGCTATCTCGCCCCAGCCGCGAGTCATGAAGATCTTGCCGGTGGGGACCGCTTCGATCTCTGCTCCGGTCGCCGGAGCGCTGTAGTCGGTGTGCTGCAGCCAGAGCTCGAGAGGCCCCCTTGGCGGCATCACGTCGGAGAAGAACCGCGGGAAGCGGATCCAGGAGCTTGGAGGCATCGGCGCCCACAGCACCAACTCGCGCGAGGAGTCCGCGGCGTAGACCCCAAGGGCGACGACAGGTGACGCCGTGGCGCGACGGCCCCGGACGCGGTGCGGGCGGCGCTGCTCACCGCTCCAACCTCCCGAGCCCTCGGCTCGGGCATACAAGGGTAGCGGGTACCCCGGAGGAGGCCGCTCGCACCAAGGCCTCGTCACCACCTACATCGTCGCTTCATCACGGCGATGGGTCGACCTCTTCTTCGGTGGAAGTGGCCCCGGATCGTTACGGGGAGCTTTTCCTTTCTCTTCGGTGGAAAACCTTCTGATGGGCACCATTGTTGTCAGCAGTGGAGAAAGGAGGAAGAAGCAAGAAGCGAGGAAGAGATGGGCAACGGGGGCTCCGCCCCCCTCCCTATTTATAACAAGAGAAGGCCAACCGGCGTCTCCCACGATCGCAGGTAATGATGGTTTTCCTTGCATGTCGCAGGGACTTGTCAAGTCGTGCAGTTGCCGAGGCAGCGTGGGGAAGCGCAGACGCCCATGTCCAATCAACCGCTACGTGTTGACCGAGGCCGCAGGCTTTTGGGGCCCACGGTGCTCCGAACTTGACCCTTGGCTTCGCCGCGAAGCCAAGCCCGAGCGCACCTTGGGCCCGGGGGCTACTGTCGGCGTTCTGGGAACGGGGGTCCCCAGACTTGCCTGCCTGCGGCCCACAACGTGGCTAAGCAGCAGGCCGTACGGCCAATCTTCGTCAACAAGGCACCCAAGACCCTCGCGAGGCGGACGACGCAAGACTTCCTCTGGAGTGGCCTAGCCAAGCAGGCTCACGAGGAGCACAGATATCAAGGTGAGGCAAACCACACGAAGCTCTCATGACGTGAGCCATGACGAACGGTACCAGGCGGGTGCCAGGCGGGCGCCATTGCGCGCAGCATCTCTATTTCCTCTTTGGTGCTAAGGAGGCCAGCGTAGGCGAAGAGTACCGAGGCATCAGGCAAAGGTTGCCATATTGGTGCAACGAGACCAAGACCAGGAGGACGGCAAGGCGGAGGTCATCGTGGAGCCCAAGACGGCGTCACCCTAGAGTTTTTCGCAGGCGAAGACCGCTTTTGTCAGGATAGCTTGTACTAGCTGTCCCCCTTCAAATTTGCCCGCCGTTGTTGGCTCCCTTCCCGCTCGATATTTGGGAAGAGGACCAGGGCCTATATGAGTAGAGCTAGCCACCACAGTAGAGGCATCGAATCCTCACGCCACAAGTTCACAAGCAGAAGAACACCTCAACCTCAGGAGGCTATTCTTCCCTTGTACTGTTCATCATCAGCCCAAGAGGCAATCCACCACCACCACACTAGAATAGGGTATTACACCACAACGGTGGCCCGAACCAGTATAAACCCCGTGTCTTTCTGTGTTGCAAGTTCATCGAGTTCATCCGCGAGATCTTAGCGAGCTAGAGCGTAGATCGGTAGGAGGGAGAGACTTCGCGCGCACCCCAGTGTTCAAACCTTAAGGGTTTGCCGGAACTCCACATCCGACAGAGTGAAGCTTGATAAGGCGCATAACCCATGGAGCGTAGAATTTCAGACCAAAGAGATCAGAGCCTGATGCAGCCAATTGCCTGATAAAGAAGTCTTGAGCACTGAAGCTGATGCCATTGAAGATGTAAAAGACCAATGTCTTCATTGCTCCTTCAAGTTTCGCTGCTGAAGAATGTCCTTTGACAGGCCATAGAGTTCGCCTGATGATATGATAAATAGTGCGGGGCAGATACTCTAGGTCTTCAACAAAGAACTCTCTTGGGTATTCAGCGTCGCGTGGCAGAGGCTTCATCATGCTGAGCATTTGGCTCATGTTGGGCTCTGGCTTATGGAAGATACTCTCCAAGGCATTGCGGTGAAGTTGACAACCAGGCTCATATAGTTCTCCTGGAGTGGGCAGGCCAGTTAGCTCAATGATGTCAAAGGCTTTGGCTTCATGATGGATATTGCCTGTCATCCACTCAAGGACCCAAGTCTTCGGATCCCTGTTGTAGCGGCAAATGTGGAGGGTAGCATAAAATTATAGCAGTAGCTCTTCATTCCAATGCTCCTTATCAGTCACAAAGTACAGCAGTCCGGCATCACAGAAGCAATCAAGGGCTTCTTCAAGGCATGGCAATCCAGCAATGGCTTCACAGTCTAGACGCATATGGGGAAAGATGCGCCCTTGGTCATACAGAACACAAGAATAATAACTGCGCTGCTAATAGCTCCAGAACCAATCTGATGAAATCCTTGGCTTGGAATAGGGGTTCTTGGCACTATCAAAGAAAGTGTTGTGCGCAATGAAGCCATTTGCATTCAAGGACCCTGGTGAAGTAGCAGTACCTGGAAACCTGGGCAGTCTTGGCTTTGGCTTCTGGACCTGAGGCCTATGCTCGACATGGTAATCAAATTGTGGACCAGCAGCAGGTGGAGGAACCAGAATAGGCCATCTGACAGTGACCATAATGTATGCTTGCTCGATAGTATGTGGCCTAGGAGGCGGTACAGGAGCAGTGGTAGTGGCAGCAGCAGTGACTTCAGGCTGCAGATTTGCATCAGGTGCAGCATTGGCTTCAGGTGCTATCACGTCGGGCACCACATTGACTTCAGGCGCCACATTAGCGTCAGCCATGACAACTTCATTGGCTTCAGTGTTGATATTGGTGGTCGCCTCAGCGTTATCAACCTCCACTCGAGTAGCTGGAGGGTCGGACACGTTCTCCTCGAGAACAACTTCAGGATTGGTTGGGGTGTAGCAACACGTTCTTCTTTAACTCGTGGTTCTTCTTGGTCACCGGCTGATGCAGCCGGAATATCTTCAGCCACGTTGGCTTCAGACTCGGGGTTGTTCACAGTTGGAGAGGCTTCAGGAAATAATTGGCGAGATACTGATTGGCGCTCTTCTCCTTCTGGAACACTTGACAGAGTGACTTGTGGCCTTGGTCCTTTGCGAAGCCTGCGGAACGCTGGCGACGCTTGTGGAGATGGAGTAGGTTGGGCCACAAAGTCTTCATCTTCAAGCACCGGAGTGGTGACTTGAGTTGGGGGTGTAACTGGTGTTTCTTCTTCACGGGGGGATTCTTGAGGGTGATCAGCCCATGAGTCATCCTGAGCGATTGGCGTCAAAGGACGACCAATGCTGATGAGTTTGCTGTTCGTGAGAACAGGCGATGATACCACATTGTGCTCAATCTGAGGAAGGACTTCATCATCTTCAACATTGTCTTGATGACCAATGTCTTCAGCTGCGGTGGAGTCAACAGCTAGAATGTCTTCAGCTTCAGGAGCCTCTGGGGAAGCAGGCTCATGAACTATCAAACGGCGCTCTTGTTGTGCAGATGCAGGACGAGCAACAGAAATTGGCTCGACAACAAGGGGCTCTGTGGGAGCAGCCCGATCTTTCTTCTTGGTTTTGCGCTTCTTGGTAGGTGGAGCATGGTCAGTGGTGTTCTTGGTCATGCGCTTTCTGGCTTTGGCTTCAGCTGCTCTTGTCTTCTGAAGTTCTGAAGCCACTGTGGGGACCTTAGGCTTCGCGCCTGTCGTACTGGCTGGGAAGACAATGCGAGGTTCTTCCCGCCTGGATGGTTCAGCTTGGTCCATAGTAGGCTTCTTCTGCTTGGCAGCCATCTTGGGGTCGATCCCAGGACGCCCCAGTGCCTTGCGCTTCTCAGCTCCATTGTAAGCTTGAACACACTTTGCAGCCAGAAGCTTCATTTGCTCTCGAGAACCTTTGGCTTTCTCACGTTTCTTGTGAGACACTTCCTTGAGCTCATGCAGCATGACCTTGAAGTTCTGGACGTCTGTTACGCTGAGCTTGGCCACATGCTTCTTGAACTGAGCCTTTTCATAATCAATCTTGTGCTTCAGCTCAACAATTTTCTGAGCAAGAGCCAGCTCAGGAGCAATGGCTCCATGGAAGGATACACTGAGGCCAATCGGAAGTTGAAGATCATCAAAGCTGAGATTTGGGCTATCAAACCACTCGTCAATGAACTTCTTCAGAATGTCCACATCGAAAAGGGGAAGATCATTGAAGATTTCCGCCTCTTGCTTGCTCTTTATCAGCAGCTCAAGAGCATCATCAGCAAGATCGTCATCGCTCGACAGATCAATGGCGTCGTTCTCATTCCACAGAATGGCAGCAGGGGTCAAAGCTGGACCAGTGGTGTGCATGGGTTTCTTTTCTTTTTCTCAGACTTGGAAATGCGAGAGAGATCTTCTGACTGCACACTTGGTGCAGGAGGAGCAGTGGCCAGAGGCTTCGCTCGCGAAGCTTTTGGTGCAGGAGAGGGCTTCGAAGCCTTGGGTTTCTTCAGCTTCTTAGGCTTCGGTGGAGCAGGCGCTTCTTTAGAATCAGTGTCATCTGCAGGTTGATCCACAGCTGTCCCTTGAACCAAAATATGAGTGATGAGACCCTCTAGGTTGTAGAAGGGCCCAACAGGATTGGGTTCAGCTCCGCGTGTGCCATCGGCACGAGGAGCAGAGGGACCGGGGTTGAAGTCTAATCCCCGTGACTTCTTGTTCTCTTTATCCGAGTTCTTGGCAAACTGAAAGTTGCGCTTGAACAGATTGTCGTCATGACACCATAGCAATGAAGATGGGTCGGCATCAGCTGGCTGTGGTCCACGGACCATGCAAGGGTAGAAGCCTTGTGCAATAGCTTCAGTTCTGGACCTGGGAGGAAAAATTTTGTACAAGATGTCTCCCCAGGGCCGCTTGATGGCATTCTTCTCAGCATACTCCTGGGTCACGAACCTGTACTTGTACCATTCTTCTGCCCAATATCTTCGAATCCATTGGATTCAGGTTTTTCGCTGATTGTAATCCTCTTCTGGATCTGTCTTGTACAGCTCATAGAGGTCTGGTGGCAAATCCTTCGATGTATTCCCACGGCGCTGTCTGCCACCCTTCCTTGCTGACTTATCTGTTGCCATGAAGTTCAGACTGAATGGCTTCAAAACTGTCAAAGGCTTCCGTCTGCTGGTCAGACAGGAACTGGCTTCGGGAGAGTTGATATGATGCTGTAAGAATTCTGCAATGGAATGCAGACTATGAGAACCAAGGGATTCTCCCACGGACATGTACCTATGACAGCATTAGAGATGCGAGGGAAGGGGAAGAGGTCATATGCATTCTCAGAAGATTTTGAAGATAAATCAGTTTAGAAGACATTGACCTCATAGCGCGAAGACATTCACTTATATGTTGAGAGTTGGTTCCAGATTTGTACGAATCCAAGAATAAGTACAAGTGAGGAATCTAACTACGTGTGAAGCATAAGTGAATATACTAGGCATCGTATGAGATGCAGACAGGATAGATCCAAATTTGTGGAGGCAGAAACCACTTTTGGTAGAAAGGATGAATCCATAGGATCAAAAAGACTGTAAAAAGAGAGTTTTAATTTACCACACGATGAACTGCTAGACGGAGTAGAAGATGAGTCCGAGCAGTTCGATCTTCCGTGCCCTAACTTGGCGACGGAGGACACCTATGGCGGCGGCGGAGAAGACGATGTCCGCGGCCGGCGTGAAGACGGCGTCGCTGAGGTCGCGACAGCTAAGCGCTTCGTCGCCGGCGTCGTCGAGAGCTAGCGGTGGCGCTAGGGTTTGTCGAGGTGGAGAGGTGGAAGAAGGATTTTGACCGCGATGGGATGTGCATTTATAGGGAGAGGGACGGCACAGCGCAATTACGCAGGTGCCCCTGGCAGTTCACATCTGAGGGACACGTGGCGAACGTGCAACACATTGGGAGTTGTCCCATGTTCCCACGCACGCCTGGACTGTCGGGTGGTCGTTCCGGCTTCTCCGGGTTTCACGCAATAAGAATTGAGCATTTAAAACAGATTTAAAGTTTGTCTCTGTATCTTCTGCTCACAAGGACGCAGAGAAGACATTCGACAGTTTCAACAGAATGCATATAATTTGGATTGATAGAGTTTGAGATAGGAAGCATAGAGAGGTGAGGGTCCGATCACATTCACTTAGTTCAAAAGATTCAAACGAGAAGACATAGCTATAAGTGAATGTTGTAGAGGATAGAACACTAATATATGTATATATCAGAATAAGACCAAATCAACATTGTGAAGATAAACATGAAGTCATGTTGAAGACAAACCAAATGCGAAGACATAGCAAATGTAACACCATGAGCAAAACACTTCAAAAATAAGAATTTGGTGGTGGCGTTACCCACCGTATAGGAAGTATTAGACCCAGATATGGCGCACAATTATCGTGGTGCTCCGAAGTCAAATTCCGCATTAATGTATTCACACTCAGAGTGTAAGTCTTCATTTAAGACATACATTACTTCGTGTGTTGCACATCTAAGTCATCAACATGCATAAGTGTTAGGATGTGTGCCTGATCACAGGACATTTGAGGATTCCAAGTTATTTAACTCACACCGCAACTTGCAAAACCTTTTCTCATCCAAGGGCTTTGTGAAGATATCTGCCAATTGCTCTTCAGTGTTGACGTGTATGATATCAATATCTTCCTTCATGACATGATATCTAAGAAAGTGATGACGAATTTCAATGTGATTTGTCTTCGAGTGCTGAACTGGGTTGTTGGCAATCTTGATGGCGCTCTCATTGTCGCAGTAGAGTGGAACTTGTTTCAGATGGATACCATAATCCTTGAGTGTTTGCTTCATCCATAGAAGCTGAGCGCAGCAAGACCCAGCAGCAATGTATTCATATTCAGCACTGGAGAGTGATACACAGTTCTGCTTCTTTGAAGACCAACAGACAAGTGATCGTCCCAGAAAGTGACATGTGCCTGATGTAGACTTGCGATCCACCTTGTCACCAGCATAATCAGCATCTGAGAATCCAACTAGATCAAACTCTGGGCCCTTTGGATACCATTATCCTAGTGTTGGGGTGTAAGCCAAATATCGAAGAATTCGCTTCACAGCTAAGTGATGCGATTCCTTTGGTGCCGCTTGGAATCGAGCACACATGCAAACACTAAGCATGATATCTGGCCTAGATGCACATAGATAAAGTAAAGAACCAATCATGGAGCGGTATACCTTTTGATCGAACTCTTTACCATTGGCGTCAGGACCCAGATGACTCTTGGTTGGCATTGGCGTCGTATAACCTTTGCAGTCTTGCATTCCAAACTTCTTCAGGCAATCTTTGAGATATTTCTCTTGAGATATGAAGATGCCATTGCTTTGCTGACGAATTTGAAGACCAAGGAAGAACTTCAGCTCACCCATCATGGACATCTGATATTGCTCTTGCATCATGTGTCCAAACTCATCACTTTATTTCTGGTTGGTGCAGCCGAAGATAATGTCATCCACATATATTTGGCACACAAACAGTTCACCATCATATGTCTTCGTGAAGAGTGTGGGATCCAGGGAACCAGGTTTGAAGCCTTTGCTCTTCAGGAAGTCTTTGAGTGTGTCATACCAAGCTCGAGGGGCTTGTTTGAGGCCATACAGTGCCTTGTTAAGCTTGTATACCATATCAGGATGTTTTGGATCTTCAAAGCCAGGAGGTTGTGCAACATACACTTCTTCTTCAATCTTTCTGTTGAGAAAGGCACTCTTTACATCCATTTGATACAGCAGGATGTTGTGATGATTTGCATAGGCTAGCAGTATGCGAATAGCTTCAAGCCTAGCCACCGGAGCAAATGTTTCACCGAAGTCAATCCCTTCAACTTGAGTGTATCCTTGAGCAACGAGACGAGCCTTGTTTCTGACAACTTGACCATGCTCATCTTGCTTGTTGCGATATATCCATTTTGTGCCTATTATGTTGTGCTTGCGGGGGTCAGGACGCTTGACAAGTTCGCAGACATTGTTCAGCTTGAAATGTTGAAGCTCTTCTTACATAGCTTGAATCCATTCAGGTTCCATGAAGGCTTCAGCAACTTTCTTGGGTTCAGATATTGAGATAAATGCAAAGTGCCCACAGAAATTTGCGAGCTGTGTTGCTCTTGAACGAGTGAGTGGACCAGGCGCATTGATGCGGTCAATTATCTTCTCAATCAGTACTTCATTTGCAACACGAGGATGAACCAGACGAAGATTTTGCTCTTGCTGATCATTGTCATCATTTGGAGGATTGTCTTCAGGCTGAGCATTGTCTTCAGGTTGATTAGGTGCAGAAATGATAAGTTCCTCTTTAGGTTGTGCTTCATTTGGTATGATTTCTCCAGTTCCCATGAGCTTGATGGATTCACTAGGTGGAACTTCATCTAGCACATTTGGCAGGTGCTCTCTTTGCGAGCCGTTAGTCTCATCGAACCGCACATCCACAGTTTCAACCACTTTATAGTGAAAGAGGTTGAATACTCTGTAGGAGCGCGAATCCTTTCCGTAACCAAGCATAAAACCTTCATGTGCTTTTGGTGCAAATTTTGAAGTGTGATTTGGATCCTTGATCCAGCACCTAGCACCAAATACTCTGAAGTAACTCACATTTGGCTTCTTACCAGTGAGAAGGTCATAGGATGTTTTCTGCAGAAGCTTGTGAAGATAAACACGGTTGATGATATGGCATGCAATATCAATAGCTTCAGGCCAGAACTTTCTTGGAGTCTTGTATTCATCGAGCATCGTCCGAGCCATCTCAATGAGTGTTCTATTCTTGCGCTCCACGATGCCATTCTGCTGAGGTGTGTACGGAGCGGAGAACTCATGAGTGATTCCCAATGTATCCAAGTAAAGGTCGAGGCCGGTGTTCTTGAACTCAGTGCCGTTGTCACTCCTGATATGCTTGATCCTGACGCCATAGTTGTTCATGGCACGGTTGGTGAAGCGTCTGAAGACATCCTGCACTTCAGTCTTGCAGAGAATTATGTGCACCCACGTATATCTTGAATAATCATCAACAATGACGAAGCCATAGAGACAAGCAGTAGTAGTGAGAGTAGAGTAGTGAGTAGGGCCAAATAAGTCCATGTGTAGCAGCTTGAAGGGTTGAGATGTCGTCATGATTGTCTTCGAGGGATGCTTGGCCCTAGTCATCTTCCCAGCTTCGCAGGCACCGCACAAGTGATCCTTCTTGAACTTGACGCCCTCGATGCCTATGACATGCTTCTTCTTTGCGAGAGTATGCAAGTTACTCATGCCAGCATGCCCTAGCCTTCGATGCCAGAGCCAGCACTCTGAAGCTTTTGCTAGAAGACATACGACAAGCTGTGGTCCTGTTGAGAAATCTACCATGTACAGATCATCTTTCTGGTACCCTTCAAAGACTAGAGACTTGTCAGATTCCATTAGTACAAGGCAACGATATTTTCCAAATATCACAATCATGTTCAAGTCAGAAAGCATTGAGACAAACATTAAGTTGAAACCAAGGGATTCAACAAGCATCACTTTATCCATGTGCTGATCCTTTGAGATTGCAACTCTACCTAGATCCAATACCTTGCTTTTACCAGTATCAGCAAATGTGATGTGACTCTTGTCAGATGGACGTAAGGTTGAGTCCATGAGAAGACTTCGATCACCAGTCATATGATTAGTGCATCCGCTGTCCATAATCCATTCTGAAGCATGAGGTGTCATACCCTTGGCAGTTAGGGGATAGGCTTCACCAAGAGTATTGTGAAGCATAAACATTTGACGGGCAAGAGGATTATCAAAGCTCAGATCAAGATTAGGACTGATAGGATGATTGGCAAACGATTCAGGAACAAAATACATAGTGAGACCATTTGGGCATTTGATCTTGCGCCCTACAAGAAGTTTTAGGTCCCCAGCAATAGCATCAGACGCCTTTGATTTCCGGCTGGAAACCTTTCCCTTGGCACCACGTGGCATGAAGCAGTAGGTGGGAGCAGAGTCGTCCTTGTCATTAGCATCAGCGTTGGTGACGGGGCCATTGTCTTCAGTGTTGAAGAGGGACTTGGCAACGTAGACTGTAGCTAGAGCCTGAGTTGCAACGCCAGGGTCGGACTCCTCCTCAGACTCCACCTCCGCCTCCTTAGAAGCAGACTCCTCCTCTGAATCCATCTCCTTGCCAACAAAAGCACGAGCCTTGCCAGATGAGCTCTTCTTATGAGATGAAGACTTGGATGAGGACTTGGAACAAGACTTTGAGGATTTCTTCTTCTTCTTGTCATCAGAATCATATTCCTTGATCTTCTTCTTCTTGTTGTTCTCATTCTCCCACTGTGGACACTCAGAGATGTAGTGTCTAGGTTTCTTGCACTTGTGACATGTTCTCTTCTTGTAGTCATGATTGAAAGCTTCATCATTTCTTGAGCTGGATCGTGAAGACTTTGTGAAGCCCTTCTTCTTAGTGAATTTCTGGAACTTCTTCACAAGCATAGCAAGCTCGTTTCCAATGTCTTCAGGATCACCAGAACTGCAGTTAGATTCTTCTTCAGATGAGGAAACATCTTTTGCCTTCAAAGCACGAGTTCGGCCATAGTTGGGACCATAGATATCTCTTTTCTCAGGTAGCTGGAACTCGTGTGTGTTGAGCCTCTCAAGTATGTCAGACGGATCGAGTGTCTTGAAGTCATGGCATTCTTGTATCATCAGGGCAAGGGTGTCGAACGAGCTGTCAAGTGATCTCAGCAGTGTCTTGACGATTTCATGCTTGGTGATCTCAGTGGCGCCGAGAGCACGAAGCTCATTTGTGATGTCAGTGAGGCGATCAAACGTGAGCTGGACATTCTCATTGTCGTTTCTCTTGAAGCGGTTGAAGAGGTTGCGAAGAACACTGATCCTTTGATCTCTCTGGGTTGAGACCCCTTCGTTGACCTTGGAGAGCCAGTCCCAGACTAGCTTCGACGTTTCCAGAGCACTCACACGGCCATACTGTCCTTTGGTCAGATGACCACAGATGATGTTCTTGGCAGTAGAATCCAGTTGAATGAACTTCTTGACATTAGTAGGGGTGACACCTTCACCAGTCTTGGGAACACCATTCTTGACGACATACCAGAGGTCGACATCAATGGCTTCAAGATGCATGCGCATCTTATTCTTCCAGTAGGGATATTCAGTTCCATCGAAGACGGGGCAAGCAGCGGAGACTTTGATTATCCCTGCAGTCGACATAGCTAAAACTCCAGGTGGTTAAACCGAATCACACAGAACAAGGGAGTACCTCGCTCTGATACCAATTGAAAGTGCTAGTTATCGACTAGAGGGGGGGTGAATAGGCGATTTTTATGAAAGTCTTCAAAACATGAGAGTTTCGAAGACAAACAATAGAAATGAAACTATTGATATGCAGCGGAAGGTAGACTACACTAAGCAAGCCATAGTCAAGTATTCAATGAAGTCAAAGCACGAAGAATAATAGCAGCTAGGTAGTAAAGATTAGGATGGAAGATAGTATGAAGCCAAACAACGAAAGTAGTCACACAGTGAAGTCAAACAGGTAGTGCAAGCAGGCAATGACTTCCCGAAGACAAACTGTAAGTAAAGAGAGGGAGACGATAGAACCAGTCGCTTGGCGAAGACAAGGATTTCTTGGACCAGTTCCAGTTGCTGTGACAACTGTACGTCTGGTTAGGGAGGCTGAGATTTAACTCAGAAGACCATGTCTTCACCTTATTCCCCTTGAGCTAAGGACACCCAGTCCTCGCCCAATCACTCTGGTAAGGCTTCAAGGTAGACTTCCAAACCTTCTCAGACTTCGTTCACCGGCAATCCACAATGACTCTTGGATGCTCAGAACGCGACGCCTAACCGGCTGGAGGAGTCACAGTCCTCAAGTGTAACAAGTCTTCAGGTCATGCGGACAGAAAGACTTCAGTGATGCCTAACACTCTTTGGCTCTAGGTGTTTGGGCTTTGTCCTCGCAAAGATTTCTCTCTCTCAAAAGCTTCGGAGGTGGGTTGCTCTAAAACGACAAAAGTTGTGCACTAACTCTGAGCAGCCACCAATTTATGGTGTAGGGGGTGGGCTATTTATAGCCACTAGGCAACCCGACCTGATTTGTCCGAAATGACCATGGGTCACTAAGGAACTGACACGTGTTCCAACGGTCAGATCTCAAACACACGCGGCAGCTTGACTTGGGCTACAAGTAAAGCTGACTCATCCAACTCTGGATAAGATTTGCTCTCATTGTCTTCGCTCGAAGACATAGGATTTGGTTGAGCATCACTTCAGTCACTCTGACTTTGTTCACTGGGACCCCACTTAACAGTACGGTGGTTCCTATGACTCAACAGAGAAGAAAGGAAACAACAACTAAGTCTTCGCGCTCCATAGTCTTCACGCGATGTCTTCTCATGTCATAGTCTTCAATGTGAATATATTCACATACCTCATTTGTCTTCAATGTCTTCATACATTTTTAGGGGTCATCTCCGGTAGGTAAACCGAATCAATGAGGGACTACTACCTGTGTTATCCTGCAATTCTCACCAACACATTAGACCCTCAACCAGGTTTGTCATCAATACTCCAAAACCAACTAGGGGTGGCACTAGATGCACTTACAGAGCTGTTGAGTTTTTTGGATGCATACTCAGGGTATCATAAGATCAAGCTGAACCCGGCCGACAGGCTGAAAACCGCCTTCATCACACCATTCAGATCCTTCTGCTACCTTACCATGAGGTTCGGCTTGAGGAATGCTGGCGCCACGTTTTAGCGTTGCATGCAGAAGTGTCTCCTCAAGCACCTCGGCAAGAACGCCCACGTCTGTGTGGATGACACTGTGGTGAAGACGGAGAAGCGAGGCACTCTGCTTGAGGACCTCAAGGAAACCTTCGAAAACTTGCGTCGTTTTCAAATCAGGCTCAACCCGGAGAAATGCGTCTTTGGAGTACCAGCCGGCCAGCTTCTTGGCTTCCTGGTCTCAGAGCGCGGCATAGAGTGCAACCCTGTGAAGATGAAGGCCATCGAGAGGATGGAGGTACCCACCCGACTACTGGACATGCAAAAATTCACCGGCTGCTTGGCATCCATCAGCCGTTTCATCGGTCGGCTGGGTGAGAAGGCTCTTCCCCTGTACCAGCTTATGAAGAAGAACACTTTTTTCTAGTGGAACGACAAGGCGGATGAAGCTTTTATCCAGCTCAAGAAGATGTTGACCACTCCGCCTATCCTGGTGGCTCCGGCTGCTAAGGAGCCCATGCTTCTCTACATCGCCACCACCAGTCGGGTGGTCAGCACAGTCATAGTTGTGGAGCGCAAGGAAGACGGCAAGGCATTACCAGTCCAGAGGTCGGTATATTACCTGAGTGAAGTGTTGTCCGCCTCCAAGAAGAACTACCCCCACTATCAGAAGATGTGCTACGGCGTGCATTTCGCCACCAAGAAGCTGAAGCCATACTTTCAAGAGCACCCAATCATTGTTGTCTGCACTGCCCCACTTGCCAAGATCATTGGAAGACGGGATGCTTCGGGCCGGGTGGCCAAATGGGCCATAGATTTGGCCCCCTACACCATCTACTACCAACCTCGCACCGCCATCAAGTCCCAAGCACCGCCGACTTCCTCGTCGACTGGGCCGAGACCTAGTACCTGCCGCCAGCACCGGACTCCACCCATTGGCGGATGCATTTTGATGGTTCCAAGATGCGCACAAGTTTGGGAGCCGGCAACGTTCTCACCTCTCCCAAAGGCGACAAGCTCAGATATGTGTTGCAAATTCATTTTGCCGCCTCCAAAAACGTAGCTGAATACAAAGCACTTATACACGGGCTCCGGCTTGCCAAGGAAATCGGCATTCGCTAGATCATGTGCTATGGCGACTCCGACTTGGTGGTCCAGCAGGCGTCGGGCGACTGGGACGCCAAGGATGCAAATATGGCAAGCTACCGCTTCCTCGTACAGCAACTCAGTGGATAATTTGAAGGGTGCGAGTTCCTCCATGTGCCAAGAAATGACAACGAGCAAGCTGACGCTTTGGCACGGGTCGGCTCCACCCGGCAAGCAATACCAGCCGGCGTCGCCCTACAACGCCTCCTCAAGCCGTCTGTCAAGCCATCACCTGAATCAGACTCAATCTTCGTGTCGGCTTCTCCCGAAGCACTCGAATCCGAATTGGGGACTCCAGCAGTCGGCTCGGGGACTTGGGCAGGCGGCTCGGGGGCTGCAGCAGTCGCACCCGGCCCGGGGACTGCAGCAGTCGGCCCGGGGACTTCATCAACGCAGCAGGCGACAGCCGACTCCAACCCGCCGCCTCCCAGCCCCACCGCCCTCGTGCAAGTTGTAGTCCTGACAGTCGAAGAAATAGCAGCACCTTCATGGGCGCAGCCCATCCTCATTTTTTTGGTGAAAAAGAAGCTGCCGATTGATGAGATCTCGGCCCGACAAGTGCAACGTTGGGCAGCATCTTACACCATTGTCAACAAAGAACTCGTGAGGCGCAGTGTCACCGGTGTGCACCAGCATTGCGTGGAGCCAGAGAAAGGCCAAGCAATCCTCAAAGATATCCACCAATGCAAGTGTGGTCACCACGCGGCTTCAAGAGCACTTGTTGCCAAAGCTTTCCGCCATGGTTTTTTCTGGCCGACCGCCCTAGAAGATGCCAAAGACTTGGTCCAGAAATGCAAAGGGTGCCAGAAGTTCCGCTCCAAGCCACATCTGCCGGCTTCTGCACTCAAGACCATCCCCATTGCCTGGCCCTTTGCCGTCTGGGGACTGGACATGATGGGACCATTCAAGACAGCACGCGGTGGCATGACTCATCTGCTTGTCGCCATGGACAAATTCACCAAGTGGATAGAAGCAAAGCCAATCAAGTAGTTGAATGGTCCGACTGCTGTGACTTTCATTGCAGACATCACTACTCGGTATGGCATACTACATAGCATCATCACCGACAACGACACAAACTTTGCCAAAGGCTCCTTGGCTTGTTTCTGCGCGACGCAGGGCATCCGACTGGACTTAGCGTCCGTTGCCCATCCGCAGTCAAACGGCCAGGTGGAGCGAGCAAATGGCCTCATCGTGTCCGGCATCAAGCCCCGACTGGTCGAGCCTCTATTGTGTTCGGCCGGTTGTTGGCTCGACGAGCTGTCGGCCGTCCTTTGGAGCCTGCGCACAACTCCAAACAAGTCAACCGGCTTCACGCCTTTCTTCCTCGTCTACAGTGCCGAAGCCGTCATCCCGACGGACATAGAATTCGACTCCCCCGAGTCACCATGTACACCGAGGAGGAGGCAAAAGAAGCACGAGAGGACGGCGTTGATCTGCTGGAAGAGGGCCGACTGTTGGCACTCAGTCGGTCCACCATCTACCAGCAGAGTCTACGCCGATACTACAATCAGAAGGTCAAGCCAAGATCCTTCCAAGAGGGAAACCTTGTGCTACGGCTGATCCAGCGAACAGCCGGCCAACACAAGCTCTCGGCACCTTGGGAAGGCCCCTTCATCATCAGCAAGGTTTTGGGCAATGACTCCTACAACCTGATCGATGCCCAGAAGCCTAGACCACGCAAGAGAGACGATTCCGGCAAGGAGACGGAGCGACCATGGAATGCAAACCTCCTTCGAAGATTTTACAGTTGATGCAGTATGTACCACGCTACCTTTTGTATTAAGTACGAAGACTCCGGGTCCCCTGAGAAGAGCTCGGGGGCTACCCTCTTTTATCTATATGATAAGTATTATGCCTATGAGTATGTTATTTCATTACTCCGCCTAGCACCGGGTTCAACCAGTCGGCCCGGGGGCTCGCCGCCTTATACTATGAGATGCTTCCTGCAGCCGGACAAGTAGTGTGTTGGCACCTCAACCTTCTCCTGCCAAAGCTGCAGCTCGCAGAGTGACTGTCGGGTGGGCAGGAGCTAAGGGCAGAAAGGGTGTCCGCATGAAAAATGGCTAAGGACCCAAAGCATGCACATAGTTCAAGCCGGCTTCTCGCTCATCAACCAGCTGCTGAGCAGCCGGCCGGCCAGCTTCTACTTAAATTGCTAAACGCTCTAGTCGGCTAAGTACTTGCCCTCCCAAAAGTAGCTAAGTACTTGACCCAGCCGCAGTCTGCAGAGCGGCTGTTTGGCTGGCAAGACGGCAACCAAGGGATGGTGGCAAAGGAAAAAAGCCAAGGAGCAGAAAGCTAGAAAAGGCAGAACTCGGCAAAAATATTTACATGTCAAAAGGCCCTTGGCCAGCATTCAACAGAGTTTGAAATACACCCCGCGGGTGGAATTGTGAAAATTTAACAAAGTTTGTCGAGAATGGTAAAGCAGGAAAAGTAAAGATAAGACGACGGCCTAGGGAGCAGGAGAGGGGTCCGGCTGGTCGGCGGAGTCGGTGGTGCCGGTTGGTGGATTGGACGGCTGGTCAGTCTCCGCTTGGTCACCTCCAGCAGCAGTCGGCGCGCTCGAGCGCGGCTTGGTGTTCGAGGCGCGGTCAAGCTGAGGCTGGCCGTCTGCTCCGACCTCTGGCGCATCTTCTCCGCTTTCCTCGTCCTCCTCGCCTTCTCCCTTGTCGCTGGAGTCGATCACCTCGGCCGACTCCTTATTGTCCTCTGGGTTCAGCCCAAACCACTCCGGTGGCGCCTCGGCACCATTCTCAGCCAGCTCAGGGATGAAGATGCTGGTGTTGGTGTACTCGGCGATCGCTGCCGCCCATTTGACAAGGTCACACTCCACCGCCACCAGCTCTTCCTGGGCCTCCTGCCGAAACGTGGTCAACTGGGCTAGATTTAGCTCAGGGTACCACGCCTTGACGAACTCCAAGGCCCGGCGCAGTCCAGCCCGGGCCGAGGAACCCTTCCAAGCCTCCAGACGGCCGGCCGCCGCCACCTCCAGCCAGTCGACGGTCCGACTGGGAGTGCCCGGAGCCGGCATGTCTGGCCACAGGGCGGAGATCGCTTGGGCCCCGACACGCTGAAGACGGCGCAACATCCGATGAGCTGGCCAAGGCGGGCCTGGATGCTGAGAAGTTTTTCACTAAGGGTCTGGGGGGTGTTGGCGGCGATCTGCGCACCTTCCGCCCTCCGCTCTTCACGATAAGCCTCAATGGCCTCGTTGGCGGCGTCAGAGTGGCCAGGGAAGAAGTCTGCTCGGGCCAAAAGCAAAGAATCCAGAAGTCAGAAGCTAGAAGCTGGCCCGATCAGAAGCCGGCAGCTCAAAGAAAGAAAAAAGAAGAAAGCTTACCGTCAACCATATCTTCAATCCTGCCTAAGCCGGCAGTCAGCAACGCCTCCTTGTCGGCCCAGGCGGAGAGTTCGGTTTTGAACTCGGCGAGGAGATTGGACTCTTTCACCTCCGCCTCCTTCTGGGCCTTCTGGAGAAGCTCCGCCTGCTCCGCCAGTTGCGTGGCCAGCCGGTCATGCTCCTGGCCAGCTTGCTGCACTCTGCCTCCTTGGCACACAACGCGGTGTTGGCTTCACCCAGCTGCTACTACAGGACGGTGTTGGCCTCTTCAAAAGTAGAGGAATAAAAAGACGTCAACAATCAACAAGGAAGAAGTTCAGTTGCCAGGGAGATCCGGCCCGACTGCTCAGTAGTCGGCCCGAATCTCGGGGACTACAGCCCGTGGGTGCGCTGTCGCGCCCCCATAGAGAAAGAAGTTATCAACGATCAGCAAAGAAGAAATGGAGTTGCTGGAGAGATCCGGCCCGACTGCTCAGCAGTCGTCCCAAATCTCGGGGACTACAGCCCGCGGGTGCGCCAGTGCGCCCCCGCAGAGAAAGAAAACGAAGACTTACTCCGGCTTTCCGACAAGTCGGCGGTCCGTTGGTCCAGCTCTCGGACATTGGAGTTGAAGGTGGCCATGCGAAGGTTATGATAATACTACAACGAGGATATCAGACGAAGTTAGCACTCGAAGCTTGCAAATTAAAGTTCCGAGCCGCCTGCTCGGCAGCTGGCCCGAAACTCGAGGGCTACACCCAGTGGGTGCGCTGGCGCGCCCCCACAGAGAAGTACAAGAATCAAAGACGAAGAAGTAAGAAACATACCCGAATGGCCGCTCGCAAATCCAAGAACGCCTTGTTGCAATGCTTGAGAGCGTCGGCCTCAGCTCGGAGCTTGGCCTGGATGTCTAGGACTGCCTTGTTTAAGGCTCCCGTCCCGCCTCCCCGCACCCAATCAGCGGGCATGGCGCTGGTCGCGTCGGCATGTGGGACTGATGAGCTCGCGGTGCCGGCTTCCAGCGCTCGTGGCGCTGAGGCCGCTTTCGCGCCTCGACAGCGTGATGGTGTGTGGGCCTCAGGAGTCGGGCCCCATCGCCATCTCGCCTCCGGCTCGCTGCGCCGGCAGGCCAGCCGGCTCGTGGTCCTGCGCTCCTCCAGACAGCGGTGGTGGAGGCGCGTCCGCCTCTGGCATGGCGACATCGCCGCCTTCCCTCTCCATGGGCGGATGGTCATTGTCGGCTCCCCCAATCGGCGCCATGAACTCTGGTGGTGGCGGTGCGGAGTTCAGGGTTATGACGAACAATGGCGCCTGACGGCGTGCAACCTCTTCAGCCAACTTCTTCGCTGTGACATCGGCTTCAGCCTCCGCCAGCTTCTTCGGCGCGGCGACCTCCGCCTTGTCTGCCTCCACCTTCTCCCTGCGGGCGGCTTCCTGCTCCTCGCGTGCCTCCCGCGCGTTTCGTTCCTACGCCTCCTGGAGGTCGGCTGCAAGGTCGATTCGCCGGGTGGTGGTGGAGGTCTCCGCCGACCCAATAATGGAGGCGGCGGCCGACTTCTCAAGAGAGAGTGGGGCCCTAAGTCAAGAAAAATAAAGCGAGGAAGCTCAGATAGAATCAAAAAAGAAGGAAAGAACAAGGAAAAGTTACTTACGCCGACACCATAGGAGGCGCCTTTGGAAGTTTTGGGAACTTGGCCGCCTTCGCAGCGGCCTCCTTCCGCCTGGTCACAGCGGTCGGGTTCTTCGTCTTCTTCGGCGCACTGCAAAACAGGACGACGCCTTGCTTGCGCTTGCGCGTGCCGCCTCGAGCAGCCGGCTCGGCAGAAGGGCCCACGTCCGCCTTGCCGGCGCCTCGCGCAGGGCGTGCCTCATCATCATCGGGTCAAGTCTCGATGCCGCGTCCTTCTTCAGAGCCGCCTTCTACGTCACCGCCGCCTATGGCGTCGTCCTCCAAGGAGGCCGCCCCCAAGTTGGGGCCATCCACGTCGCTCACCTCCCGGTCCGGCTGGTAGTTTCCACCCGACCCCACGATGGTGGCCGTCGCCGAAGACATATAGATCTGTGTCCAAAGGATCGACTATTCAAGACCAAGAGCAAGACCAAGACATGTACTAAAAAGAAAGAGTTGAAGAACTTACAGTAGGCGGCGGGTTGGCGCAGGAGTATGGCCGCTTGCCAAACAGCCAAGACCCCTCCGACAGCTTAAGGTCGGAGATCTCATTGACCATCCGGGCCACCTCGGCAGTCGGCATGTCCCTCGTGCACATCCGGCTCGGGTCGCGGTGCCCGCTCATCCGACAGATTAGATGAGGCCGGCCTTGGAGCGGGAGAACCCGGCGCTCGACAAAGGCGACCAACAGGTCGGATGCCTTGAGGCCCTCCGCCTCCGTCAGCACCCGGAGCCGGTTGATGGTGGCCGTGGCGTCGGCAGATATGGGCTTCGGCTTGTTGCCCCGGTTGGCCCGAGGCTCAGCCGGAGGGCCGGCTTCGTAGGGCGGAAAGTTGATGAAGTCGGTTGCCGGGTCGACGTTCTCCACGTAGAAATATTATTTCTGCCACAGTTTCACCGACTGTGACAGCATGATGGCAGGGAAGGCGTTCTTCACCGACGGCCGGTGCACCGCGACGAAGGCACCACACTGGGCCGCCTTCTCCTTAGCGGAGGTGCCCAGTTTGGTGTAGAAGAAGGCTCCCCACAACTCGATGGTGGGGAGGATGCCAAGGTAGCCCTCGCACGCCATGACGAAGGCGGACAGCAGCGTCACGGTGTTGGGCGTCAAGTGATGCAGCTGAAGATGGTAGAACTCCATGAAGGAGCCGAAGAATCCGCTCACCGGCAGGCCGAAGCCGTGGAGGAAGTGCGAGCGGAAGATGACCCGCTCGCCTCCTTGCGGCACCGGCGAGATTTCCTTGTCCGGCGGCACACGCACCTTGACGAAGCCCGCACCGGGCAGTCGACGTGTGGCCCGGAGGAAGGTGAGGTGTTCGTCGATCACCATCGAGCCATCCCAGTCCCCTCCCTTCTCGCGCGCCGTGGAATCCAAGCGGGATCGAGAGAGAAGCTTGGGGCGAAGGAGCCTAACGGCGGCAAGCTGCGGTGGCACCTCGGTGGAGCACGGAAGTGCGGCAGCAGCAAGGGGAGGAAGAAGATGAAAATGGAGAAGGGAGAGGAGGGCGCGCGTGCTTCGCCGCTCCCGCTCCTCCCCCTACTTATAGCCCTTGGGCTACGAAGCAGAGGGGGCGGGGCATGGGATCGTGGGATTAACTGCGCCCATGACCCCACGACCCCGCGATTATTACGCGAGTTACTGCGCGCAGTAACTCCGCGCGGAATCGCAACCGTTTGCCTCGGCCACGGCGGATCCACCAGCGAGCCGAGGCCCGGTAGTGGCGGGCCCAGCCTGCTGTCGCGTCCCGTCATGCGCGTGGGTTGGCAGGCTGGCACCGCGTGGCGTGCTTACAGCGGGCGGCGGACCTAGAGGCTTAGCAAGCACGCCACCTGGTTCTCGCCTTGGCATTTCGAAATCATCACACGAAGCCGCCTAGTCGCGTTCGACTCCCAACAGGCGGCGCACCAGGAGACGGACGAAGCACTCAGCAAGAACACTCGGAGAAGGAAACTGCTGAGGCCTCTCGACTTATCAGCCGCAACGCCTCACCAGCTTCGGTGACTACTGTCGGAGTAATGGCCACAGGTAGCCTAACCCAAGTCCCTGAGCGTTTCAAGACATTGGGCCGGCTGCGCCCCTCAAGCATCAAGGATGAAGCGCCACCTTCTGGGGGCCGGCTGGCTCAAGCGGCCGGCTGCCAGAAGACAGCCCCAAGATGGGCCGACTCCTAGCAGCCGGCCTCCAGAGAGGCCGGCTCCTAGCAGCCGGCCCACGACGCCTTCAAAGCCTGCGCCCCCATTAAGAAGACAAGATAGGATGTGGCTACAGTGCAGCCCATCACCCTCGTATCTAGGGCAAGGCGCGGCTGCAGTGCCCCGTACAGGCGGAGAGCTCCGCACGGCGCGGCACTGTTGCCACTCCACCCTCGACGTCATCCCTGACAGGTGGAACCCTGTTCCCACGACGGCCCGCCGGTACGGCCAGCAAGCAGCGGGCCCTACCAGGCAGCGAGAGCCCGGGAGGCGGCTGGGCCAAGCCAGTCAGACTCGAGGGAGGCCGGCCTCTAGCAGACAGCCTACTCTTCCCTCGGAGTCTGCGCGCCATTAACCAGATGAGACACGGTGCGGCTACAGTGATCTCCCACCAGACGGCAGGACTGTAGCCACGCCTCCCCCGACCAAGCATGCGTCATTACCGTTGAGGCTACAGTAACAAGCAGCCGGCCGGACCCGCAAGCGGCGGAGGTGACCTGTCGGCTCCGTACCGGACCAGTCGGCAGGGCCCACCAGGCGGCGGGCCCCAGCAGCCGGCGGTGAAGCCGGCGACCAGAGACACTGACAGCCGGGTCCTACACTCGGCCAGATTACCATTGTACCCCTGGGGGGTAGGTCTATATAAACCCCCCCAGGGCACCCATGCGAAGGGTTCCCAACCTGTTAGACTTAGACTCACACATAGAGAGAGGAGAGAGAAAGCTCTGCCTTCTTCTACCTCTAGCATACAGCTCGAGGAGCACCATTGTACTCAGTAGTGCCTTAGTGATCATGCGAAGACCCCGCAGAGCAGGACTAGGGGCGTTATCTCCGAGGAGAGCCCCGAATCTGGGTAAAGTGTGCTAGCGTTCGTGTCTACGCCTCATCCCGCTTCCAGATACCGGCGACGTTCTACTCGCTCCCACCATGATAAGCCATCCTTTGGCATATGTCGCACCCAACCACCAACAATGATGTATTACGAAACGAGTAAAGAGACTTGCCAGTAATGAGATTTAACTAGGTATTGAGATACCGACGATCGAATCTCGGGCAAGTAAAATACCGATGACAAAGGGAACAACGTATGTTGTTATGCGGTTTGACCGATAAAGATCTTGGAGCCAATATGAGCATCCAGGTTCCGCTATTGGTTATTGACCGGAGACGTGTCTCGGTCATGTCTACATAGTTCTCGAACTCGTAGGGTCCGCACGCTTAATGTTCGGTGACGATCGGTATTATGAGTTTATGTGTTTTGATATACCAAAGGTAGTTCGGAGTCTCGGATGAGATCGGGGACATGACGAGGAGTCTCGAAATGGTCGAGACATAAAGATCAATATATTGGACGACTATATTTGGACATCGGAATGGTTCCGGGTGAGATCGGGAATATACCGGAGCACCGGGAGGTTACCGGAACCCCCCGGGAGGTATATGGGCCTTATTGGGCTTTAGTGTAAAAGAGGGGAAAGGAGAAAAGGAGGGGGCGCCCCCCCAAGCCCAATCCGAATTGGGAAGGTTGCCGGCCCCCCTTTCCTTCCTCCCTCCTTCCCTTTCCTTCCCTCTCCTACTCCAACTTGGGAAAGGGGAATCCTACTCCCATCGGGAGTAGGACTCCCTCCTTGGGCGCGCCTAGGAGGCCGGCCCTCTCCCCCTCCTCCACTCCTTTATATACGGGAGAGGGGGCACCCCATAGACACACAAGTTGATCATTGATCTCTTAGCCGTGTGCGGTGCCCCCCTCCACCATTATCCACCTCGGTCATATCGTAGCGGTGCTTAGGCGAAGCCCTGCGTTGGTAACTTCATTATCACCGTCATCATGCCGTCGTGCTGACGAAGCTCTCCCTCGAAGCTCTACTAGATCGTGAGTTCGTGGGACGTCGCCGTGCTGAACATGTGCAGTCCGCGAAGGTGCCGTACCTTTGGTGCTAGGATCGGTCGATCGTGAAGACGTGTGACTACATCAACCGCGTTGTCATAACGCTTCCGCTTACGGTCTACGAGGGTACCTAGACAACACTCTCCCCTCTCGTTGCTATGCATCACCATGATCTTGCGTGTGCGTAGGAAGTTTTTTAAAATTACTACGTTCCCCAACAGGCGTGACCCACCGTATAAGAATGATGATTTCAGACGCCGCGTACAATTGTCGTAGGGCTTTGAGAATCAAATTCTTCGTTAATTTCTTCACACTTAGAGGGTTAGTCTTCATTGATTGAATAAAAACGTTACTTCGTGTGTTGCACATCTAAGTCATCAATTTGCATAAGTGTTAGGACGTGTGTCCTTTTCAAAGAACATTCTAAGATTCTAAGATATTTAGCTCACACCACAACTTGCTAAATCTCTTCTCATCCGAGGTCTTTGTGAAGATATCGGCTAGCTGTTCTTTAGTCTTCACGTGCTCAATAGAGATATCACCCTTCAACACATGATCTCGAAGAAAATGATGACGAATCTGGATGTGCTTTGTCTTCGAGTGCTGAACTGGGTTATGAGCAATCTTGATGGCACTCTCATTGTCACAGAAGAGTGGCACATTCTTCACATTGATGCCAAAGTCCTTGAGGGTTTGCTTCGTCCATAGTAATTGAGCACAGCACGAACCAGCAGCAATGTACTCAGGTTTAGTAGTAGAGAGTGATACGTAGTTCTGCTTCTTCGAGGACCAACATACGTAGTTCTGCGTCGCAAATGAAGTGGAGATCGAGAAAATGACTCTATAGGTGTGTGAGTTCTTTCCGTAATCAAGCATAAAACCTTCATGTGCTTTCGGTGCAAATTTAGAATTGTGATAAGGATCTCTAATCCAACATTTAGCACCGAAGACTTTGAAATAACTCACATTGGGTTTCTTGTCGGTGAGGAGTTCATATGAGGTCTTTTTGAAGAATTTGTGAAGATATACCATGTTGATGATGTGGCACGCAGTATCAATTCCCTCGGGCCAGAAGCGAGGAGGCGTCTTGTATTCATCAAGCATAGTGCGAGCCATCTCAATGAGAGTCCTATTCTTGCGCTCCACGACACTGTTCTGCTAAGGAGTATAAGGAGCAGATAACTCATGAGTAATACCAAGTTCATCATGATAGTCACCAAGACCAGTATTCTTGAACTCGGTTCCATTGTCACTCCTAATGTGCTTGATCTTCACACCGAAATTCATCAAGGCCCTCGAGGAAAATCATTTGAAGACTTCATGCACTTTAGTTTTGTAAGTGACGATATGCACCCAGGTGTAACGAGAATAGTAATTAAAAATAACAAAGCCATATAGAGATGCTGCATTTGTGAATGTGGCATAGTGAGTAGGGCCAAAGAGATCCATGTGAAGCAATTCAAATGGACGAGTGGTAGTCATGATAGTCTTCGAGGGATGCGTGGACTTGGTCATCTTTCCAGCCTCGCAAGCTCCACACAGATGGTCCTTGAGGAATTTGACACCCTCGATGCCAATGAAGTGCTTCTTCTTCGCGAGTGTGTGCAAGTTCCTCATGCCAGCATGACCTAGTCGACGATGCCATAACCAGCCTTCTGAAGCTTTTGAAAGTAGACATGTGGCAGGCTGTGGCCCTGTAGAGAAATCAACAATATACAAGTCTCCTCTCCTAAAGCCTTTCAAGACTTTGGAATGGTCAGATTCCATGATCACAACACAACGATACTTGCTGAAGACAACAACCATATCAAGATCACAAAGCATTGAGACAGACATGAGGTTGAATCCTATGGACTCGACAAGCATGACTTTGTCCACGTGTCGATCCTTTGAGATCGCAACCCTACCTAGACCCAATAATTTGCTTTTGCCTTTGTCAGCGTAGGTGATATGCTTCAGATATGATGGAGATAAAGTAGTGTCCATCAATAAGTACTTGTCACCGGTCATGTGATTTGTACATCCACTGTCGAGGACCCACTCAGTAGCTTTGGGTTGATCATCCTGTAGATGAATTAGTGCAACTTACGAACTCATATACTTCATCAGTGAAGAATATGACATCAAATTCATCAGATTGAATTTCATCAAGCAGTACAACAGATATAGCAGTATAAGGACGTGAGAAATGAATATTCGTTTCTTCATGATTGCTTGCATCCTTTCAAACAAATTCAGGTCTCTAGCAAATTCTTCAGACGATCAAGTTCGTCTAGAGACCTGACCCTGCATAAGAGATTAGTTCTTTTTCTTCACCACCCACATCTGGAGGGGTGGCAAAGAGTTCATCATTCTGCGAGCTCCGTAAGAGAAAGGTGGCATAGAAGCCAGTCCACTTTGTTTCACAGAATAAGGGTTAGAGTAAGCATATGAATTAGCAGAGAAATTCTGCGAGGACTTATGAACATAATGATTTCAAGAATAATGCACGTATTCATAGCCCTTAGGATTTCCCTGCGAAACAGAAGTGTTAGCACGATGATGTTCATATGAGGATTTCGATCCATATGAGGAATTTGATCCACGTGAGGAATTTTGTCCATATGAGGACTTGGATCCATATGAAGACTTTGGTCCATATGAAGAATTTGATCTGGGGTTCCTATTCTTCACAGGTGGTGTCATGATGACAATCACCTGAAGACTTTCAAGGCATCTTTTGGGAACCCAGATTTTCTTCATAGGGGACCATTCCTGCAGTTAGTTCCAACATGTCTAGCAAATACTTCACCATTCTGATTTTTGAACAGTTTATAATTGGAGTCAAATGACTCATTAGAAGAATATGAAGATTCGCATGTAAAGCTAGATAAAGTGGATGGATCTATGGGAGGTGCTTCCGCAACAACCCATGAGGTTTTTGGGATACTACTCAGGTTTCCAGTAGGTCCCATCAGCATTGAGTTTCCTTTCAAAGGCAATACCCTCTTTCCTAGGGTTCCTGTTGAGGATATGCTTTTTAAGCACATCACAAAGAGCCTGATGCCCTTTGAGGCTTTTGTACATGCCTGTCACATACAATTCCTTCAACCCTGCATTGTCAGTGATACTTGTGGTATCGTCAGATGAGGAATTTGTGACAGTTGAAGAATTTGCAGCAGTAGAAGCATTTGAACTTTCAGGTGAAGAATTAGCAGATTCACGTTCAATGCATTTCAAACATGGTGGAATGAATTCATCCTGAGCGGAACTGATCTGTTGAGCAAGCAATGAATCACGTTCCTTCTGAAGATCTTCATAACTCACCCTTAGCTTCTCAAGATCTTGCTTTCTTTGAAGAAATTCTTAAGAAAGCTTCTCATGATCAGCTAAGAGAGTGTTATGATGACTCTGAAGGTTATGAAACTTAGACTGAAGTCTCTGAAGATTACTAGTCAGAGTTTGAGTTCGATCCATTTCTTTATCCAACATATCATCGCTTTCATCTAGCATGTTTTGAACCTTTTCCAATGCTTTTTGTTGTTTAGTGGCAATAGAAGCAAGCTTGGTATAGTTGTGTCCAAACTTATCACCAGATTCATCATCACTAGACTCAGATGAGAAACATTCGGTTACGTTGGCACCTTTTGCCATGAGACATGGTGTAGAAGATGATGGTTCAGGATCGAAAGTCATTGTTTTGAGTGATTCCTTGAAATCCTCAAACCAGGGATATGACGAGTTCGATGACCTTCATAGACGTCAGAGAGTCGGTCCTAGATAAGCTTCGCATTGTAGAGATGCATAATGTTCCTGAATTGATTTCGGGATAAGTAGGAGCAGATGATGTCCTTCGCCATGATGTCAAGTCGAGTGTACTTGCGAATATCAGCAGCCTCCGCTATCTTGCAAAGATCGATAACACCAATCTCAGTGATGGTCCACAGCTCACTGTTCATCATGGCCTTCCACTTGCGATAATCATGACCGTCAAAGATGGACCATGTCACTTTCTTCATTCCTACGGTTGACATAACTAAAACTCTAGGCGGTTAAACCAAAATCACACAGAACAAGGGAGTACCTTGCTCTGATACCAATTGAAAGTGTGTTATATCAACTAGAGGGGGGTGAATAGGCGATTTTTACAAATTCGTCACTAAGGAAATTCAAGGTGAGGAATTTCCTAAGTCGCGATCAACTAGCAACAGAAAAAGTACTCAGATGCAAGCGTAACAGAGTAGTAACAGGGTCATCATGATGAAATGAAAACAAGCACTGAGTACAGGAAGCGTATAAGTAGGCTGAAGACAGAGTGACTTAAGAATTAGGAATGAGGAAATTGAGAAAGTCTTCAGTCAAAGTCTTCAACCATTAACGATCAAGTTCATCAACACCTGAATGAGGAAATGAAAGGGTTGAGGAAATAGAACCAGTGGCTTGGTGGCGATGATGATTTGGTAGACCGGTTCCAATTGCTATGACAGTTGTACGTCTGGTTGGAGTGGCTAGGTATTTAAACCTGTGGACACACAGTCCCGGACACACAGTCCTCACCGTATTCTCCTTGAGCTAAGAGCACACAGACTTCTCCCAATCACTCGTGGTAAGTCTTCAAGTGACTTCCAAACCTTCACAGACTTGGTCACTCAGCGATCCACAATTTCCTCTTGGATGCTCTAGACCATGACGCCTAACCATCTGGAGGATGCACAGTCATCAAAGGTAAGAAGCATCGGTTCCACACAGGAACAATCTCTTCAATGATGCTCAGTCACTTTGGGTTTGTAGTGTTTGGGTTTGGGTTTTCCTCACTGATGATTTTCGCTCAAAGTCCTTGGAGGATGGGATGCTCTCAATGACAAGTGTCAGTTTCCCTCGGAGCAGCCAACCAACTAGTGGTTGTAGGGGGCGACTATTTATGGCCTAGGGAGCAGCCTGACATGATAAGACATAAATGCCCCGCAATGATATGACCGTTAGGTGGGTAGATATTTTGGGACAGCTGGCGCATAACACAGCAACGGTCGGATATGTGAGCTATCAAATTCCTCAGGGCTATGATGTTCCTCACGTGTAGGCAATTCACACTGGCGAATTCCTAACTCCCTAGTCAGAACAAATTCCTTAGAGACCAGAAGATCTTCGTCTTTGTCACTGAAGAAATTGACTGAGCTATATGAGATTTCCAATGGCTTCACTCGAAAGGATTGGGTAGGTGTACGATTTTGAGATGAGCATCATTTGGAAACTTTTCCTTAGTTTTACCTCGACCCCCTTTAACAGTATGGTGTTTCCTATGAGTCAAGAAAGAGAAAATGAAACTACGAAAACAAAAGTCTTCACGCTTCATGATCCTCACATGAATATCAAGTCTTCACGGTTACACCAGTTTCCTCACTTTCAAAGTCTTCAAGAAAACCAAAGTCTTCAAATGAAGACATTCATTTTTAGGGGTCGACTTTCACTATAAATATCAAACTCCTCATAGACTTATAGACCTGTGTACACTCACAAACTCATTAGTCCCTTAACATATAAGTCTTCAATACACCAAAATCACTAAGGGGCACTAGATGCACTTACAGCGTCCATGCAGCCCATTTATTTTTTCCTAAAAAATTACAGCTCATTTGCACTTTCTCGAAATACACTATTTTGCTGGGCTGGTTCTAATTATAATGTTGGGTTGGGAGCAGCAATGTTATCAAAAAATAAACAGGGACTGAGCATTTTGTTATAAATATATTTAAATAATGAGTGCTTTATTATTACAAATCACCAGGATTGTCGTTGCCTTAATGTAAAAAATTCCAGGATTTTATTTTTAAAAATGATTTTTATAAGTTAATAAGACGTGGGATATTTTTTTCTTATACATGTAAGTATATGTTAAATATATGATGACAATAACAATAATATATAATAACATATAAAATAGTATAAATATATATAATATAGTTAGAAGGGAAACATAAGTTGGACCTGGCGTTCTTATTCTTATAGAAAAATAGGACAGACCTCTGCGTTTTCTTCAAAAAGTTACATAAGTTGGGCTGCGGATGTTTCAGGAAAAATAAAACCTAGGATGGGAGGTCCATAGGCCAGTCGATACATGACGACCCTCAAGAAAATACAAACCGGCATATCGTCGGCTGCGCATGTTAAAAAGGAAAGCCTAGACGGGGCACCCCACAACCCAGCTGATACTTGCTGGCCCACTGATAATAAATGATACCTGCCAGCTCCCCGGCTTCATTGTAAATTTATCTCCTTTAGTAACTACGTTGAAGCACCTCAAAAAGAAATGTAACTATGTTGACAAACCCGTGGGCCCCAACGTCAGTATAGCATTAGGAGGAAGTATTTTTTTCAATGAGGCACTTGCTTGCGTACGGCCATGGACCTGGTGGGTCCCGACTGTCCGCCTCTCCACGTACAGTACTCTCCAAATTCCTCCTGTTTGTTCAGCATGTTCACAACGGCAGACAACGATGTCGCGGCGAGCGCACAAAGGCGGAGGATGACGTCCACGCCTCGGACGAGAACGAACCGGAGCCTAGGAAGGCATGCAACAGTAATGGTAGATGTTGTGCCTAATTTCTAGCAAAACTACTAAACTACCCCAGCGGCCAAGTGACACTACCCGACCACTGTTTCTTCCGGGTTCGATTCTCCCTGATGCAATGAAAATATCTCCAATTTTTTTGCCTCTACCATTATTGACATGTGGGTTCCCATTGTCATCTATGCACACCAGCTCCAACAGTTGCCAAAACTTCGTCCCTCGTTTTCTCTGTTTTTCGCACACTCGACATTGTGTGCGCATTTTGAAAATAGCATATCTTTTTGACTGTGCATCATATGAAGATGTGCTATGAATGAATGTTGATCGGCATGATGTTAACTGGATGGTAGTTCCATTTTCGACCATGAATAAAACTTCCAACATGATGTTATCCCTGTTTGAAAAGGGCGTGTTAATATAAATGCTCTCCCTTTGAAACATGCAGTTTCTTATCTGAAACTGAAACTTGGAGTTTCTTCTCTGAGAATCGCATTGTCTGCACTTTTATATGAAACTACATTTTTAAGTGCTAAAAATATATCTCTAGAATTCATAAAATACTTCATGTACTCAATACTGCAAATCTGAAATTCAAAAGACATTCATATCTGAAAGTACTCTCAAAATACACAACACAAAACACAATTCACAACCTGCAAATACTGACAACCGTAAGCTCCTCCTGACAATTCACAACATGCCCGACTATTGGGTTGGGGGGGCAGTCCCCTCCTATTCCTCGGCAGCAGACAGCCGCCCCGTGACACGAGGTGAATGGCGAGGGAGAGGATGGCGGGGAAGCATCGTCGGGCCAACTGCTTTTCTCCTCTTGTAGTTGGGTTCGGTCGATGAAGACTCCACCGGCTCGCTCTGGCATAGCACCCTCACAAACAGCACCCTGTAGATGCTTGATCCTTCAATCTCTTATGGATGCTCCATCTTGGATCGATACTCCCACCACCGCTGCCTCACGATCGGATTCGGTGAATCTGTTTACTCCATGGCCCAGAGGAGCAACTCTATGTACTCCCGTGCAACTCCCTTCGGGAGTACCGCTTCCTTTTCGCTCTATTTCAGATATTTGGCCATGGATGTCGCCGTCGCCACTAATTGGTCCTTGTTGTCAAACCAAGACTGTATCTCCAACATCCTAGCTAGATTCACAGGGTCGCCATTTGCGATCCTCACATATCGGTTATACTCCTCCATCAATCTACTTCCCACAACACCTTCACTCACCGGCGGTGGTTTTTGAATGGAAGAGGAGAGGAGTGGCGCGGGTTTTGGATTAGAACAGGAGAGGAGCGGCGCTGGTTTTGGATTGGAACGGGAGAGGAGGGGCGGTGGTTTTGAAATGGAAGAGGAGAGGAGCGGCGCTGGATTTGGATTGGAACATGAGAGGAGCGGTGGTGGTTTAAGAGGAGAGGAGCGGCGCTGGTCTTGGAAGTATTTTTTTTGTTTCACATATTTTGGGTCAAAGTGTGACCACGTACTGTATTTGACAAGCAAAATGTGAATGCATGTCATCAAAAATTGTATCATTTGGTTCGTATCTGAATGTAATTTCAAATTATATTATTTTTGCAATGTATAACATATATTTTATTTTTGGAAATCATGGTCAAATATGACCCAGAATACAAGGGAGACTAGTTAATGTGGGGTCGTTTTCTTAATTGAAGGGTAAATTAATTTTGATTTTGATCCAGTCACAGCGCGCGAGCCCTCTCGTTAAATCCTAAATCGCTGTCGCACGCTCCTCTCCCTCTTCTCCATTGCAAAACCACCTCCTCTCCTCTCCATTCCAAAACCACCGTCTCGCCTCTCCCTCTTCTCCATTGCAAAACCACTCCCTCTCCTCTCCATCTTCTCCATTGCAAAACCACCGTCTCGCCTCTCCCTCTTCTCCATTGCAAGACCACCATCTCTCCTCCCATCTTCCAAAGCTAGCACCGCACCTCCCAGAAGGACATCTATGGAGAGGATGCAGCAGCGAGTCGGGCAGATCGCCGGCGGTGACCAGGCGAAGTTAGCTAGGTTGAAGGAGATCCTTACTTGGTTTGACAATGAGTGGGAGATTTCGAGGACAGTGAGGGCCATGTGGCAATGTAAGCGAAAGAGCGAGACGGCGGCGATGTACTCCTCAGCGGCAGTCATGTCGCAGTCCTTCGAGTTCATCGAGTATCTCCTCTAGGCGATGGAGCAAACAGATTCGCCCGAGGCGAAAGTCAGGCGGAGGTGGTGGGCATACAGGTCGAAGGTCGAGCATCCAGAGGATAAAAAATCGATCGAGTACGGTGTGCCGTTCGTGAGGGTGTAGTGCCATCCGGAGCCACAAGAGTATTCGTTCTCCCACCGCAAGAGGAGGCCGGATGGCGCGACGTTGCTTCCCCACCATTCTCCACGGCTCCCTTGCCGCTCGCCTCGTTTCAACAACGGTGTTAGGGTTTAAGGTAAGCTTTGCACTAACCTAATCTTCCATCTGCCCATGCTTACAATCAGTGTGACGGCTAATGAAAATCATGCTTATAATCAGTCTCCGAGTACTATGCCAATCACCCTAAAATAGCTCTGGACCAAAAACAAAGTTGTGACACTGTGTACAAATAAAGGAAAATAGATTGGTGCTTCTTTCAGAAAAGAGTACTCCCTAGAAAGGTGCCAATATAAGCTACTAGTATTTGATTAGACGATTTGCTGCCGAGAAAGATCCGTCCACAGAGAGCGCCACCCATCCCACTGGTGGTGGTGGATGCCAATGCTTAGATGGAGCATGGTTGGTGTCGGTAATTTTTACTTGGCACCTCGCACTCTGCATATATGCCAGTTCCATCCTTACATTTGTGCAGTTCCACCAATATGCAGCTGAATAACCCTGTTTGCACAGATAACGAAAAAGCGTGATTACATTATAGTGTCACTAGTTGATGAAACATACACTAATAAATAGAAGAAAATATTGCGATAGTATCATAGTATGCCATGCTGCGAGGGCCGGATGGGCCCTACGACACCTCATACGGGAGGTCTCATACTGGAAATCGACCCAATTCTCCCAATACACCTTCTGCCAGTGATGAACATCAGTGTACAATGGTAGTACAAGGAGGGGCCTTGAGACATTCCAATCTTTTTTTGTGTGCAGATCAACTAAAATTAAGCACCCTAGTTTGCAGAAACACTTAAACATTAACAATGGGACTAGTTGATGAAACATATAATAACAAAGAGAAGCACTTTCTTTATCTACATTAGAAATGAAACGATAGAGAAGACACTCGCTCTATTTTAACTATATTATTACTTCATTTTCTCAGTGGCACTAGGGTCGAGCAGGTGGCTAGTGAGGTGTACCATGCGTCGCAAGGATGGAGGCCGGGGGTGCTTAGACAGGGATGTTGAATGTGGCTCTTTCAGCCCCTATCTCCCCCCAATGTTTCTGTGGTAGCATTTGGGTTGTAATCAACCTTGGTCAAGCTAGTGATGCGTCCCCTTACCTGCCTAGCTTATGTGGCGAACTTGTCTCCTGCTAGTACTCAGTCCATCCTAGTAGTAGTTGCATAACTTCCCGTTTACACTGAGATGTTTTCGGATAAGGGTTCTCTATGGTTGGGTTTCTTTAATGAAATCGGAGGAAACCCCCTCTTTCGATATATAAGAAAACAATGGCACTAGCGGTTCCAAAACATTGCCTCAAATTAATAGTGCCACTAGATTAAGGTGCAAAATAATAACATTACTACTTTATCATGGCAGTGCCAAAATAGTAGCACAAGAACAGAGTCAACATGGAGGATCTTTGGCAAATAGTCGGACCAAAAAGGAACATACCTCGTGATGGGAACCATATCTATAGTCAGCGCCATCGTAGAAGGGATAACAGCAGTCACCAACATGGATGATTCAAATCATGGGACCTTTTTGTGCAGTTCACCTAAAATGAAGCAATGTCCCATGAGCTAGCAGCTTCTTCTTCATTAGTTGCAATAAAATTGAGCAACATCAAGGTTGGTCATGAAGCTCGTGAAATGTTCAACTATAATTTGGATATCATTTGTGTAGTTCAACTAAGATCAAGTGTGAAATGTTTATCTCAGTTTGCACAAAAAGGTGGAAAGGAGGGTGACTAGCAAGTGATGAAACATACATCAAATGAAAAGAAGCATGTTCCTTATCTGAATGGTGATCCTACAAGGACAGTAGCAATTTCTAAAGCAGCAGCATTGCTAGATATTAGTGTGGGCATTGGGATTAACTATGACAATCGTTAAATACGACATTACTTTAATGGTGTCATTGCTTCATTTTACCAGCAACCACTACTGCAAGATGCTGCTAACCTGACACTACGATCAGAGACCCTTCGACAAAACTGTGTGCGATGCAACAATCACAAAAGGTGGTCTAAAAACCCGTCAAAAAAGGTGCAAAACGTTTGCGATGACGGATGCATCAAACACGGTTCAGGTTTTAGTTGTGTGTGCAATGAAGGGCATACGGTTCAGTTCAATTAACTATTTACGATGAGGCAACACAAAAGAAACGGACAGCCAGATGAAGGCGTGTGCGATATAAAGCATACGGTTCACTCGGATGAACTGTTTGTGATTAGGCAACACAAAAGAAACGGTCAGCCAGATCAAGTTGTGTGCGATATATGGCATGCGGTTCACTCGGCCTTGTCGTCAATGTGTGACCTCTATGGCAACCGTTCGCTCCCCACTAGCCTCTTCTTGTACCATGGCAACCGTCCAACGCCTCTTCGTCTTTCCCTCTTGATTTGGAACTCCTGTCGCACGCTCTTACTCCCTCCATTTGCCTTCACCCTTTCCTTCTGCCATTGTTCGATCATCTTCTCCATGGAGGGAACAAGCCGGAAACGACCCCGTTATTCTTGCCCCAATCTGAAAGATGACGTGGTGGAGGAACTCATTGACCGGTGCAATGTCATCACCTCGGCTATCATGGCAGGTTAGTTCAATACCATTCTCGACTCAACTAATAACATCATCACAAGCAACCCAAGGGTCCAGGAGCGGTTTCATCTCCCCTATCTTCTTCGCCGTGACCCTGATCACTGGCGCGGGGACGACGGAAGCCTCGCCATGTGCAAGTTGATGCCGCTTGATAATGATACGTGTGATGTTAAGATGCCGTCGCTTGAGTGTAAGGCTTAGGTAGGCGCAAATGGAGATTGGGTTGTTTATATTGGGTACAACTGTGAGTGGGAGCTTGTGAATGTGTACACTCGTCATCGGGTTCCACTTCCAAAAATCTCAGACTGCCCTGAAGTTGAGCACATCGGTATTCTACGTACGTTCAAATATGATCATGGTGACTGTCATCTACGGAAGATAGCAATTTGTGGAGTTCCCAACCGCTCTTGGAATTACACGAACTATGAAGTTGTTGCTATCTTCGACAAGCTTGTTGCCGTCCTTGATTCCACGACTGGATGGATATTGCTCAAAAATCAATTTTTGTACAAGGATGAGTACTGTGATGCAATTCAATACGAGGGTCTTGTGTTTTGCTGCCATCACTCGTGGCACTGCTTTTGCATGGAATCCTTATGGTTTCGGTACGTTTGTCTTCCAGCATAATTATAATTGTTTCATCCACATGCATGCGGGTTAGCTAGCTAGTTTCCCTTTACTAATTAACCTTCTTGTGTTTCCAAGGTCCTATGAACATTCCACCACCTATACTTGAAAAAAATTATAACCAAGGGGGAGATGACGATGGTGATGTTCAAGAGCATGAGGACGAGCAGGACCCATATACTCAGTGGCGCCTGGCAATTTATTCCGATGGATCACCTCTTCTTGTCTGTATACAGTGCACTGCTGATGTTAGTAAGGAAGCAGGTGTTGTCTCGCATGGTCGTACTCTCCGGACCTATTCCAACATCTGTTACAGGTATTCGGGATGGATACTAGTGTGCTAGCACCAACACCTTTTCCCGAGTTCAGTATTGATAGTCTTGGAGAAAACTCGCTCTTCCTTGGAGAAAACTATCCAATGATGATGAAAGGCGATCCAGCTGCTGTTGACACAATGTTACTACCATTTATGAGAAGCAATTGTATCTATACCTCGGACATTGCTATGCTTCCCTACTGTGGCTATCACAATATGGATATTGAAATAGGCCGCTCCAGCCTGGATGATCAGTCTTGAGTTGGTCTCGAGATTGACAGTAGCTAGCCCTTCCCAGAGGATCACTTCTGGTTGAAAGCAAGTGTTTCCAACACCGACAAGTGGCTGAGCTGAAGTTCATTTCATCGCTTTCTTATTTGTTGTGTGAGAAAAACTTTACTTTAATAGAATGTTTTGTCGGAAATGATCTATAATCCAACATGTATCCTCGTTGTCATTGTGGGTTATTGAATTGTTGTATGTAATCAATGGTACATTTGCATATGTGTCCATCAACTCACGCCTGCTAGTGGTGTCAATATGAACAGTGCTAGTGATTTTAGTTGCAAAAATTAGATAGCGCTAGTGATTTTTAGCTACATATTTTGACAAATCGCAGTGTTACAAGGTTGACAAATGGCAATGTTACTAGATAAACAAATGTCAATCTTTCCAGTTTGACAAATGGCAACATACCCAATATAACAGATGCAAATCTTACCCAGTTGTTTCTACGTGGTTGCACACGGGTCATCCAAAACAACCATTTGCGTTGAAGGGATGCACAAATCCTGCACTGCAAATTTTCCCTTGACTTAAGGGGGAAGACCATAGCTCTCACTTTGCATACGTTCTATCTAAAACGTTTGCGATCAAGAGCTGCACAAATCCTGCTCGCACGTTTTCCCTTGGCTTCCTGGGGAAGCTGTCGGTTTGCATACGGGTGTTCTAACTAAAACGTTTGCGATGAGTGTTTTATATTTAAAAACCATTGACGTTTTTTTCAAAATAAAATTGTTTGATAAGTCTGTACATTAAGAGAGAAAAACGCAAGTTCGTTCAAACCATATCTTTCATTCAGTCACACTGCGAATTTATATTCATATGATCGAGAATTCAAGATACAGTATTAAACCCCAAAAAAACTATTTCCGGCGGCGGCGGAGGCGGCGTGCCGCGCTGTCATTGTCGTTGTCGTCCTCTGGGACGCCGTTGTTGGAATCTTCAAGGCAGCACAAAATGTTCTTCACTTGTAAATAAAACATCATGTCATCGCGCGATCGACGGGCAGGGCGCGGGAGGACGACAACTGGCACCGCTAAGAGGTAGCGGTCGACGGCAGCATCCCACGCCGCTGAGGGGGGCGCGCGCACGTGCACGGGCGTGGCGGGTGCAGCCAAACACACGGGGACCGGTGCCGCGGTGGGTGGAGGGGCGCGCACGGGCAGGGGCATGGGCGTGGCGGGTGCAGCCAAACGCACGGGGGCCGGCGCCACAGTAGGTGGAGGGGCGCGCACGGGCACGGGCGCTGGTGCTGGCATTTACACGAGCTCGCACGGGTCCGCGGAGAGTTCGCCGACGCCCGCGGCTTCCAGCTCTGCGATAGTGCTCAGCGACCACCCTGTCAATGCTATGGTGATGGTCGCTGGCACGGGGATGGGAGCTGGGAAAGGAGCGGGGGCAGCAAACGCCGCGGCCAGCTTGTTCTGGGCCATGTCCATGAGGCCCCATTCCTCCTTATTTTCTATCTCCTCCGGCTCAGAGTCGACTTCACCAAACTTGAAGACTAGTGGCAGATGATCATTTTGCACCATGGCGTTGGTGGAGGTCTGCAGGAGGGAGGGGAATGGGAGGCGAATAGTAAGGCCGCCCGTATTAAATAGCGGCTTGGGCGCCATTAATGGAGAGGAAGGAGGGCGGCCATGGAAGTCAAAGGGCTCGCTTCCCAGTGAGCCTGCGCAGCGTACAACTCGCACGCTTCCTGGTGAGCCTGCGCATTGGAGGACAGCTTGCATGCCTCTTGGTCACCTGCGGATGGGACTCCGCTCGCACGCCTCCCGTTCAGTCAAGGTCAAGCAGTTGTCCGCACGACACCTCCTATAGCCATTAAAACAAAGACACATGGCGTCACGTGAATGGTTAACAGAACGCACACGATTCAAATTATACAAACGTTTGAGATATTAAAGTGGCAGCTATTTTTTCAAAATGCCTTTGTTGGCTGTTATTCGAGTGCGCTTTCTCTCAAAATGGACACGAAAAATACCACAACATCTCGGGTGCCATTCCATGATAGCATGCCAAGTTTCATGAATTTCAGATGAGTTTTGGATTTACTTGAATTTAAAAACAAAGTATCTCAACATTTTACCGGCAATCGACGGTGCGCTGGTGTTTGAAATTCATTCCCATTTCTTGCATGGGACCTAAGCATGCACCCAAGGACACAGATTTGATTTTTCAAACAATTTATATGCATTAGAGCATGTGCATGTAGTTCAAATTTGAATTATGCACATAAATGCATTGAAAACTCAATTAATGCATAAAAACGTCCAAACGAACCCCGAAAAATCCCAAAAATTGACACAACACTCTTATTGTTCTATGTTGACACGAGAAATTTTTTCAAAGCAATAATAGGCAATGGATATCGTTTCGTCCCCAAAGGTGGGATGTTCCCTACCGAAACCATCAGGCTTGTTGTGAGAAGCTCTGGTTTGTGAGAAGTATATCCCCAAATCTGCCCCAAATGGGACAAAAAAATTACCACAGCATGTTGATGCCGCTCCATGATAACATGCCAAGTTTCATGAATTTCAGATGAGCTTTGGATTTACTAGAATTTTAAAACCAGGTATCTCAATGTTTGCGGCCGAGTGACCGTGGGAGGATGTTTGACATTCATTCCCATTTCTTGCATGGGACCTAAGCATGCAACCAACGGCACAAATTTGAATTTTCAACCAATTTATATGCATTACAGCATGTGCATGTAGTTCAAATTTGAATTATGCACATAAATGCATTGAATACTCAATTAATGCATACAAACATCCAAACGAACCGCGAAAAATCCCAAAAATTGACACAACACTCCTGTTGTTCTATGTTGACACGAGAAATTTTTTTGAAAGCAATAAGAGGCAATGGATATCGTTTCGTCCCCAAAGGGGGACGTTCCCTACCGAAACCATCAGACTTGTTGTGAGAAGCTCTGGTTTGTGAGAAGCATATCCCCAAACCTGCCCCAAATGGGACAAAAAATTTACCACGGCATGTTGATGCCGCTCCATGATAGCATGCCAAGTTTCATGAATTTCAGACGAGCTTTGGATTTACTAGAATTTAAAAACCAGGTATCTCAATATTTGCGGTCGAGTGACCGTGGCAGGGTGTTTGACATTCATTCCCATTTCTTGCATGGGACCTAAGCATGCAACCAAGGGCACAAATTTGAATTTCAACCAATTTATATGCATTAGAGCATGTGCATGTAGTTCAAATTTGAATTACGCACATAAATGCATTGAAAACTCAATTAATGCATAAAAATGTCCAAACGAACCCCAAAAATACCAAAAATTGACACAACACTCCTGTTGTTCTATTTTGACACGAGAAAAATTTTGAAAGCAATAAGAGGCAATGGATATCGTTTCGTCCCCAAAGGTGGGACGTTCCCTACCGAAACCATCAGGCTTGTTGTGAGAAGCATATCCCCAAACCTGCCCCAAATGGGACAAAAAATTTACCACGGCATGTTGATGCCGCTCCATGATAGCATGCCAAGTTTCATGTATTTCAGACGAGCTTTGGATTTACTAGAATTTAAAAACCAGGTATCTCAATGTTTGCGGCCGAGTGACCGTGGCAGGGTGTTTGACATTCGTTCCCATTTCTTGCATGGGACCTAAGCATGCAACCAAGGACAAACATTTGATTTTGCAACCCGTTTTTGTGGACGGAGCACGTGCATGTAGTTCAATTTTGGGTTATGCACATAAATGCCTAGCCAACTCAACTAACGTATAAAAATGTCCAAACGATCCCCGAAAAAATCTAAAATTTAACACAACCCTCCCGTTGTTCTATGTTGACACCGGGAAAAAAATTGAAATGAAGAAGCGGCGACGAATATCGTTTTGTCCACAAAGGTGACATGTTTCCCTAACGGAACCATGAGGCTTTCTTGTGAGAAGCTCTGGTTTGTGAGAAGCTTATACCACAACCTGCCCCAAAATGGTACAATATTTTTTACCCCAGCATGTTGATGCCATTCCTTGATAGCATGCCAAGGTTCATGAATTTCAGACAGGTTTCAGATTTACTAGAATTACAAAAGCAAGTACCTCAACATTTGCCGGAGAGCCACGGTGCCGTGGTTTTCGAAATTCATCCCCATTTCTTGCATGGGACATAAGCATAAACCCATGGACACATATAGGATTTTACAACCCATGTTGGTGCACTAGACCATGTGCATGTGCTTTAATTTTGAATTGTGCACCTGAAATGGCTAGAAAACCAATTTAATGTATAAAATTTCCAAATGAACCCTGAATAATTCCCATTTTTTTACGACACACATATAGTTGCATGTTCACTGTAGATAAAAGGTCTAGCAATTCAAACACCGTCCATTGCTGATGTGACCCCATTATGTAATACAAATCAAGACGAAAAATCAAGTAGATCCCACACAGTTTATTATCACCACCGTGTGAGATGCAGCACAAAATATCTTGGAGCACCGTCAGATTATAGTACGCCTACGACTTACGCGAGAAGGTGGGACGGCTACAGTCCACAACCCGCTCTGAATAAGGGACCGTGTTTGATGACACTGTGCGCGCCAGCTTTTTCGCTGAAGCGATTCCAAATTTTCGGCTTCCGCGGAAATATCTACCTCCCCGCCCCCCTCCCCCTTACCAAAAGCCACATTTCCCCTGTTTCCACCTTCCTTTCCAAGTTGAAATCTTCACTCCTTGCTTGTAGCGCCGCCACCTCGCCGGCAACCCTCCTTCACGCTGCTCGGCCTCGCCTATCCAGGCAGGTAATCCACACCTGACCCCCATCCTCCTCCTCCTTCCACATGCCCCGACTGCCGGCGTGAGCGCGACACCTTCCACCCAAATCACCAACCCCTCCACCAAATAAGCGTCGCCCTAAGCCATGGTGCACGCAGTATAGCCAGGATCACAACGAGCATTTGGAAGCGGAGAAGCAAATCGTGGCCGCACGCGCGGATGAGGTCGCGATGGCTTCCATTCGTGCTGACCCCCAGATCTTGGAGGAGCACCTCGCCATCGAGGCCATCGTCGATGCCTCGTGCGCCGATGTTGCGACGTGGTTGGCTGCTTTAAACGTCAGTTCGTGGCGTTTTCTCGAGGCCACCGTCGGTGCCTTCGACGAAGACAACGAGGTGTTCTCTTAGCGTGCACGTGCTTACCTCATCTCGTGAGCTAGCAGGTTGGTGCCCGGAGCGGCTCAGGCAACTCACCACTACGACGAGGGCACCCACGAAGCGGAGGCCTCGCCATCTTCCATGTCCAAGGAGCCAATCGTCATCGATATCTCCGACAACGAGGAGTAGCTTGTCTTATTAGCTCACTATAAGGACCCATGTTCAGTTTGCTAGCTACTACCTTCCTTAACAAATTCTAGTGAATTGTGCTATCTACTTTTACCATGCAATCTTCTGCTCTAGAGTATATGTTCTATATGTCGTGCAATGTGGTGTTCCGTTAATTGTTTGGTTCAATTCTGCAAATGTGATGTTCAATTCTTCAGGGTGCAATTTTCCAAGTTGTCAAGCATGCTCGTTTTGGTTAATTGTCCGATATTCTATTTGGAGTATGTTATATTGTGCAATGTGGTCCTCAGGTAACGTTTGGTTTATTTGTTGTCGTGTTTAGTTAACTTTTTGGTTCAATTCTGCAATGCAATGTTCAATTGTTGTGGGTGCATTCTGTTATTGTATATCATGTGAGAAATAAATCGAATTTGGCTGTCCTAAATACATGAGAAACAAATACAATTGCTATATTTCCAAGTTGTTAAGCATGCTTGGTTTGGTTAACTGTCTGATCTTCTATTAGGAGTATGTTATATTGTGCAATGTGGTGCTCAGTTAACGTTTGGTTCATTTGTTGTGGTGTTTAGTTAACTGTTTGGTTCAATTCTGCAATGTGATGTTCAATTGTTGCGGCTGCATTCTGTTATTGTATACCATGTGAGAAATAAATCGAATTTTGCTGTACTAAATACATGAGAAACAAATACAATTGCTATATTTCCAAGTTGTTAAGCATGCTTGGTTTGGTTAACTGTCTGATCTTCTATTAGGAGTATGTTATATTGTGCAATGTGGTGCTCAGTTAACCTTTGGTTCATTTGTTGTGGTGTTTAGTTAACTGCACGTGCATGGTCCTTTGTCTAATAACATTATTGTGTAATTGCATGAACCATTCTAATATTTTGGTTTTTCACAATTTGGTCTTACACATGTAGGTCCTGCTGTCAGAGGTTTTGACCCACTGTTTGACCCTTTTTGCGTATGGGGAAATGAGTTGTCCATAAATAACAATCAAGCCAAGAAACTCATAAAGATTGTTAGGATAAAGAAATTAGCGACAAAAAACAACAAGATCTTTTTCTGCACAATGAAGACATCAGTTCACTACAAGATGGTACTAACTATTATACCTTGCCTTTTTTTTATTCCTTTGCCCCATTTCCAGTATAGAGAAGATATTTATGCACATCCTTGTTTTCAGGCCTTTCCAAAGCAGTTTACTGATGATTACCACTCAAACCACCTCTATGGTCAGGAGGCGAGGAAGGTTTTCATACAACACCCATGGTTCAATATTGAAATGTTTCTGAAGAGGACGAAGGACGGACGGTCAATCATCCACAGGCACTGGCCTAAAGTTGCAAAGACCTTCAACATGAATGAAGGATCAATATTCGCCTTCCGCTTCAGCAGTTTTCCAGATGAGATGCATCTGTCTATATACCGTCTATGATGCTAATTTTGAAAGGTTCTACATGTTGCATGTGAAACTTGGTGCTGGTGTAGTTGTGTAATGGGGTAGCTGAGTGTTGAAGCTATATCATGTTGTACTCTGATGTATTGCAATTATGAAATTCTGCTTCCTTAATATGGAAATGAAATATATTATGTGCTTAATATGAATGTCAATTAGATTAATAAATGGATTATTAATAATAGGGCAATTAGCCTGCTAATGGCAAATTACCCTGCTAATTGGGTTTTGCTATTGCAAACGGTTATTGAAAAAATACTGTGGGCGATGACCTCAGGCAACGCACACAGTTTGTAGGAATAAACCGTGTTGGATCAATGAACAATCACACATGACTTTCTCTTGAAAATTGTTTGCGTTAGGCCACCTTGCGCAAACGTTTACCACATAAAAACTATGTGTGATGGACAGCCTTTGCCACACAGTTTCTTCTACAAACCGTGTGTGATGCATTCAATAACACAAACGATAAAATTTTTAATATCGTGTGCAATGGCAACGCTATCACAAATGATTTAACGGGAAAAATTGTGTGTGATGTACCTGTGAACGGAAAAGTTTTCCTTGGAGCGACTATGTGGGATGTACATACGAACGGAAACATTTAGCGGGGACTGACTGTGTGGGATGTACTTGTGACCGGAAACAATTTCGCCTGTATAATTGTATTTTTTTAGCTCTACTGTACGTATTTCCGTATTTGAACGCTCGCCGATCGCACACGACCTCATTTTGCCGAGCGTGTGTGCCAGGAGGGCATATCCCCGATGGTTTATGGGTCGTGTGGGAAGGACCCCCCTATCGCCGTCACTCACTAGGCGACGGTTCAAAATGCCATCGCAGAAAGGGGTTAAAAACCATTTGTATAGCACCGACACGTACCAGTGAACATTACATTAACAGCTGCTAAAGAGTTGGTATTTGGGCACGGGAGAGTAGGCAGACCAGAACAGTTGCATTTCTAACGAAAAGAAGCAACTTATATTAATGGGAAATTTAGCAGGACATGGAAAACTGTGCCATTGATTCATATTACTAGAGGCATTACATTGAAAACAACATTGGTTTAACGTTTCCTTACTTTTAACAGTGGGACTCCTACATTTTACCAGGGGCATTACATAAGAGGACTCGGGGCAACAAACATCAGAATAGGATATCCGGGTTGGTCCCATTTCTATTCGGTATAGCCACCTTATATTGTGTGACGCTAGCAAATCTAGTGTTGGACATACTCTGTTGACTTGTCCCCCAGTCCCCACTTTCTTTCCTTTTTTAACCAATAGATCGGTTTATATTGAGTTTGTACTGCATTTCCCTTTATTTCCCTATTAGACCAAGAGACCAGTTGGATAGCCAGTCTCTGCTACTTTTCGCCTCCATTATTTCCTCTTTCGACCAAGTCCTAGATTCAGGTAACAAATCTTCACCCACCCCTACCCCGTTTCTTCCCTGTTTGAACCAAGTAGTACTAGATTTGACTACATGAAGTAGTTTTACCTCTTAACAGTAAAAATTTAGGTGGCTTTCGAATAGCTGATCGATCCTATCTACGAGGGGGCCTGAGAAATAGTAAAAGAAACAAATGCAGCGACGTCAGGAGCTGGGGAAGTAGAGCAAGGCCGGTTTCGAAGGAAGTTATACCTGAGGGTCACCGGGATGTCGCTAGGTGGGAGGCGGGAGGCCGGATCTGCCAAAACTATGGCAGCAAGGAAGAAGGGGTCGGAGGCCCTCCCTAGGCGGCGCTGCGTGGGAGAGAACGGTAAGGCATGCTGATCGGGACGCGCCAACAGTGGGTAAGAGTCATTGCCGAGGTCGACCGCGTGAACATTACACCTTCTCACCTTCCCCGGCGGAGGTGATCCGGCTGGATCTGTGACCAGCGGTGAGCAGAGAGAGTGTGGCCACCGCTGTCGTGTTTATATCTGGAGAGGATGAGAGAGTGTGAAGAGAGCAACACTAGCAAGCAAGCGCGGAAGCTCGTGCCTATATAGTGGAGTAGTTTTCTTTTATCTACCGGAGCCGGCTTGACCTCGTCAATGACTGTCGAGATGTCCTCATGCACGTGCCCCAGAGGCACAATTGTCGTCATTTTGATCTGAAGCACCGCATTAACATATAATGCAAAAAATGCCACATGACAAGAAACCATAACCTCACTGCCCCAAGGAGACAACATGAATCCCCATGGACAAACTAGACGAGGATCAAAGCTCAAATTAAAGACAAACTCGTAGAAAAGGGATCAATCGATAGATGTCCTAATTAACATAGCTGGCTTGACCTAGATGGCAGCCGAGTAGCCTTCGTGCATGTTCCCGCAATGACCAGCGCCTTGGAGGAACTCAGTTGTCGCTGTTTAACCCTCATAGTGATCCGAAGCACATGACACCTAATATTGCGAGATGACAAGAAACCTTTTTTTAGATTTCTCATCAGAACTACAGCCCTATACAACACAGCCTACACGATATGTAGACGATAGCCAATCCAGTCGTCTGCTGGAGTCTGGTCACATGCATGGACGAACTGATCTCCCGTGTCATGCAGGGATCGTCTAGGCACCGACGTCTGTACAACACTGATCAAGTACTATCGCTCGTCACTCTCTACTATTAACTCAGCGGACTTGCGGGGCCGGGGAGTGTGCCTATGGTTGTTTCTCAATTGCGTTCCCACATGTGTGTGCAAACGCAATATGACGTGTGTTCCATTCGGAGAGCAGCGTGCCAGACCGACCGACCGTCTGGGGTGCGACACGAACACGACAGGCGTGATGTATACATGTGTACCACCATTTTCTTGAGGCTTTGCTCCATGGCGCAATCCATGGATACAAAATTATATTTAAAATTCTGGTGGGGTTTTTCCTGCACGGTAGGCGGGGCAGTTCCGGCTAGTCGGTTCGACAGAGGCGAGAAGATGAGGGAGTAGGCCGCTGCCAATGTAGGGCTGTGTGATTTGTCGGCTCGTTACTGCTGGACAGGTGGGGCCCTGTGATTTGACTTGCCATTACCATTATTACTGCAGCGCTACGACCGGCGTGAGTCTCCCGATTCCTGACCACCTCCATGGTAGTATACAGGTGCCAAGTACTGTACTCCTTACTCCTTGGCAAATGCAATAAATACTACGAAGAAAGAGATAGAGAGAAGTAAAAAATACTCTTATAGCCAACCTTATAGCTAACCTTGTTGTATGAGTGACTAAGTAATGGCTATGTATGACATGCCAACATTAGATAGCCTAACGCACCTCGACGGAGGAAGTAGTCTGAAATCTCCAAGGGCGCGACTGCGCGAGCGAGGCGACGATTGTGGTAGGCGCGACCATGATACGGGCTGCTGACAACCCTTGGATCTGAGATCGAACGGTCGCATGCTAAGTTGCTGAAAATTTGTAGAATAACCCTCCAGGATAGGATATTCACCCATAGTCTAGAATCATGCCATGCAACCATTCGATCTCAGATCCAATGGGCTCTCGGAAGCCCGTATCATGGGAGCATGGAAAGCTTCGTATCACCTGTAATTTTCCCGACGCTTGACGTGCGAACCGGATTAGTTGCTTAGTTTAATTTCAGGGTACTTAGTTTTATTTGAGGGGTGTGTTGTGTTGAGCCCCCAGCAGAACTATGTTATGTTCCTTCTCGTTACTTTAACTCTTCAGTACGTACATACTAGTATTTTTTATAGTTCATCTTGTAGTTGGTAGTACTACCACTCGTTTCTTCACATTATATATGTACAATATATATGGCCAACATCATATAGCCAGCAGTTTAGTTGTCAAAGAATTAAATAGGTATGCTAATTTCTTTAATAGACTTTAGCACCCCATCTAAGCATGTACTAGCTTTTTTAATAGTACTATATGCATAATTTGGCGACGAGCGCTCTCTATATGTACCACCTTTTTTCTTCAATTTCATCTTGTTAGTTTTGCTCCATGGTGCAATCGTCCATCGATACTACTACTGTACAAAAGTATACATTTAAAAGGCTAGAGGGCGGGGCAATCTCGCTTGGTCAGTTTCAGGAGAGGCGAGGGCCATTGTGATTTGACGGCTCGTTACTGCTAGAAGGCGGGACCTTGTGATTTGAATGCTCGTATAAATGTTGCCGACGACCTGAGGAGGAGCAAAGAACCGTGCGGTATACTCAAGTTTTCCACTGGAGTACTAGTATGACGGAGGAGCACGAAACACGGCAGCCCAGTGCGATATGGCGATAAAAATAATCTGATTTGCTGGTCATCGATCCTACGGCGCTGCTCATCGTTAGTATTGTTCTATTCATGCCTTGCAGAGAACATGACACGTGCGACAAAACACCCGAAGCAAAAGAAGAAACACAGGAGCAAAAGAAGAAGGAAGATTACCCCCCCCCCCCAAAAGAACGAAGACGCACACACAAGTCTGGGACGCTGCTCTCTACTACATGAAGGGTTGCTGGCCGCGGAGTCGTAACTGCTTCTTCATCGCCTCCATGACCACCATCTCCTCGCGCATCTCCTTCGCCATTTTCTTCATTCTGTCCATGACGCGGGATTCTCGACATGAGCCTTCATCATCTGTTCCACGGCCGCATTACGTACCTTGACAGCAGTCGGGTGCTCGATGCGGAGCTTCACCAACTCCTCCTTCCGTTCCATGATGAGGGCGTGCAGCATCTTCACCGAGGAACTACTCTTCTCATGCAGCTTCTTCCAGCCGGCGTTCTCCTCCTTCAGCAGGTCGAGCTAGTGGCGGAGCTTCGCCTTGTCCTCCTGAAGTTGTAGGATTTCACCGGTCGCCTTCTTACCCGAGGCAATGCTTTTCTTCAGTAGCATCACCAAGCCGGCGGTCAACTCCCCCTGCTCATTGAGCTTAGCGGGCATGTCGTTGTAGCGACCCGACCTCAGACGGTCAAGTCTCTGTGTTTAGTGTCATCCCTGGATCGGTAATGCTGAAACACACGGTACTCAAAGGATTTATAACAGAGTGGCAATCACACACTTATTACATCGAATGTCTCAAAAGAGAACTTATTACAATAAATATGGCTTAAGGCCATCTAAATGAGATAACAGCGGAAGGCTTGGAAGATAAAGTGAGTCCATCAACTCCAACGGCATAGCTGAGTGCATGACAAACGACCTAGCGCACCTTACTCTTCGTCTGAAAAGTCTACAACATGATATGTTGCAGCCCGAAAACGGGTCAGCACATGGAATATGCTGGCAATATAACACAGTAGAGCAATGAACAGATAAATGCTATCACTACAGGCATATATGGCTGGTGGAGGCTCTATGGTTATAATGTTTTGCAAAAAGCCAATTTTTCCCTACAACAAAGGAATAGATTTTATTTAACTATCATGGTGGTTGAACAACATTGAGAAGGTTCCTCCAACTCAATCCCAATTAAAAGTGATTATCAACCCAACAAATTAATTAAGAGTGATGAGATCAAATCAATAATTCAAGTACCAGATACTCAAGATGTCCATAACCGGGGACACGGCTAACCATGATTAGTTTATACACTCTACAGAGGTTTGCGCACTTTCCCCACAAGACTCGATCTCCTCCGTTGGATTTCTCGCACTACATGGTGTTTGAGAAACGGATGACCAAGACACAGTATTTCAGAAGCACTAACTCTTTACTCTGGGTAGACAGTTACACCTACTTTCCCTCTACATCTACTAGTCTACCACTGAAAGAGGTCTTGCAACCTACTCAACTATGCTAGAGCCCATAATAGCTTGTGGCTGCACACGGAAGTTTCTAGCATGAATAATCTTATGATCCCTTTGAGCCTGGGTGGCGGACGGTAGGATGATCACACGGGTACTCAGGGATATCCTAGGACAACACTCGATTCTCCATGTGCCCGCAAGCAATCCACCCAGATGTGTATTTAAGTAGCCACCTTATGTTAACCAATTAATTAACAAACTCACATCTGTCATGAATACACTCAAACCCAAACCACGTCTACGAGCATAGCATGGCAATATAAGCATAACGTAGAAGTAACTACCAAGGGTTTGATAATAGAAACAGGTAATAGGTTCTACCTCATCATCTACTTCCCAGACCCACATGTTAAGAGAATCCTACTCATGCAATGTGTGAGGGTTGAAACTAATGCATAAAAGTGGGTAATAAAGGGGTATGATCAATGTGTTACTTGCCTTGCTGACGATCCGCAAAACCTAGTGACTCGTAGTAGCACGCTTCGCACTCTGGGAATTCTATCGCAAACAAACAATAACATACATAAGCAATCAAGCAAGGATGCACGGGTAAAACTCAAATAAGAAGATCTAACAAGAAAGTTCAACTGAAGAACTCCGGTTTGCGACAAGAATCAAATCAAATGGAGCAACGAAACTCAAACTACAAAAGAAACAAGATCCATTTACTAATCTGGACTAAAGTCAAATTTTACAGTACCAAAATCTTGTTCAAGTTGGTTAAACAGAAGGAGGGCTTCGAGACGAAGATCTAGGCACTTGTTTCACCTGATTTGGATAAACGTGCGAAAAGGTAAACTAAAACAAAGATCCGGGCATAAATCGCGATCGAAAATAATCGCAGAAAAACCCTGGACAAATAAAACGAGAGGAACAGGCTAACGAACAAACGTTCGCAGTCTGCAGCTAACTGACGAACAGCGTTCGTTAAAACGAACGTACGGACGAACATCCGCTATTTAACTAAACCGAAAAAATGAACCGATCTAATAAAAAACAGATCTAGGGTTTTTTTAAAAACCGAACGGTTCTACCTTTTAGCCGGAAAAGACCGGCGGCGGCGGATCCGGCGAGCGGCGGCTCCGACGGGGCGGGGCGGTGGTGAAGCAGCGCGGCGGATCCGGCGAGCGGCGGCTCCGGCGGGGCCGGGCGGTGGTGAAGCAGCGCGGCGGCGGCGGAGTGGCGCGGGGCGGTGTGGGGCGGCGCGCAGCGGCGGCGGCGAGAGGCGGCGAGCGGCGGCGCGCAGCGGCGGCGGCGAGAGGCGGCGAGCGGCGGCGCGGGCGGCGTGCGGCTGCTGCTGCTGCGGGAGGCGGGGCTAGCGGCGGTGGTATGGGGCAAGGGGGGGGCGGCGGCTATATAAGAGTGGGCGCGACTTGCGGGAGGGGGCGGTCGGCGGCGGCGGGCAACCGGACTCCTTCGGGAGTCCGTGTCAGGGACGAAGGCGCGGCGTGGTGGCTGGGCCTCGGCCCAGTTCGGTCCGGCGAAAGTTTTTTTTAACAGATTCGCCGAAAAAATCCTAGAAAATAAAATAAAAATCTAAAAATACCAAAACAAATTTTCACCGTCTAAATAGAATATTTAGAACAAAGTGAACATTTTCTTGGCCTAAAATGCAATTCTAGATATGCAAAAAAAATCTAATTCAAATAAAATTGCAATAAAATTATTTATTTGATTTTAATATTTTTCCTCCAATATTTCATTTGTTTTGGAGAAGTCATATTATCTCCTCTCATATATTTTTAATATGAAATATTTTCGGAGAGAAAAATAATTAAAAACCAAAGTGATCCTTGTTTCGATATTTGATAAATTCAAATATGAGAAACGTGAAATCCCCAACTCTCTCCGTGGGTCCTTGAGTTGCTTAGAATTTCGAGGATCGTGAAACGAAATGCGATAAAATATGATATGCATGAATGACCTATGTATAACATTCCAAATTGGAAATTTGGGATGTTACAAACCTACCCCCCTTAAATGAATCTCGTCCTCGAGATTCGGGTTGGCTAGAGAATAGGCGTGGGTGGTCTTTGCGTAGCTCATCCTCTCGTTCCCAGGTGGCTTCATCCTTGGTATGGTGGCTCCACTGAACTTTGCAAAACTTGATGACCTTGCTGCGAGTAACTCGGCTGGCAAACTCGAGAATTTTGACAGGTTTCTCCTCATGGGCCAAGTCACTATCCAACTGAATTGCTTCCAGGGACACTGTGTCTCTCAGAGGAATATGGGCCATCTCTGCATGGCACTTCTTCAACCGGGAAACATGAAACACATCATGAACTCTTGACAGTCCTTCAGGTAACTCCAACTTGTAGGCTACCTCTCCCATGCGTTCCAAGACATGGTACGGTCCTACAAATCTCGGGGCTAACATTCCTTAACTCCAAAACGTTTAACTCCTCGTAGAGGTGACACTCGCAGATATGCTTTGTCTCCGATTTCATAGACTACTTCCTTGCGTTTTGTATCTGCATAGCTCTTTTGTCCGGACTGAGCTACCTTCAGTCTATCTCGAATCAGCTTAACCTTCTCTTCCGACTCTTTGATCAAATCCGGACCAAACAACTAACGGTCTCCTACTTCATCCCACATCAACGGTGTTCTGCACCTCCTTCCATACAAAGCTTCGAAAGGTGCCATCTTCAAACTGGCCGGGTAGCTATTGTTGTATGAGAAATCTGCGTATGGCAAATTTTCATCCCAACTAGATCCATAATCTAGCGCACAAGCTCTCAACATGTCCTCCAGAATCTGATTGACTCTCTCGGTCTGTCCATCTGTCTGCGGATGAAAGGCTGTACTGAACTCTATCCTGGTACCCAAAGTCTGGTGCAGCTGGTGCCAAAACTTTGAGGTAAACTGTGTTCCTCTATCTGATACGATGGTCCTCGGAACTCCGTGCAGACATACGATCCTGGTCATATATATCTTGGCCAACTTTGCACTTGTATAAGTGGTTTTCACTGGGATAAAGTGAGCTACTTTGGTCAAGCGATCCACTACTACCCAGATAGAATCATATCCCGATCGGTTCCTGGGTAATCCGGTGATAAAATCCATGCCAAGCTTGTCCCACTTCCATTCGGGTATCGGCATAGACTGCAGTAATCCTGCTGGCTTCTCATGTTCTTCCTTCACTCTCTGACATACATCACATACGGCTACATACTCGGCAATATCCTTCTTCATTCCAGTCCACCAGAAACGCTCCTTCAAATCCAAATACATCTTGGTGTTTTCGGGGTGTATCGAGTATGGCGAGCCATGAGCTTCCTGTAGTATCAACTTCCTGATCTCAGCATTATTCGGAACATATACACGGTCCTCGAACCACAAGGTGTCGTGCTCATCCTCACGAAAACCCTTGGCTTTTCCTTTGCTCATTCTCTCCTTTATTTTAGCAATTTCCTTGTCATCCTTCTGAGCTTCACGAATCTTTCCCAACAATTTAGAGTGAACTTCCATCGCTGCAACAAAACCTCTAGGAACAATCTCCAAACAGAGTTCCCTGAGATCGTCGGCTAACTCCTTTGGCAATCCTCCTGTTACTAAGGTATTAGCATAACCCTTCCAGCTCAAAGCGTCCGCTACGACATTGGCCTTTCCTAGATGATAGTGCAGCTTCATATCATAATCCTTTATAAGCTCCAACCATCTCCTCTGCCTGAGATTCAGCTCCTTCTGTGTGAAAATGTACTTCAAACTCTTATGATCCATGTACACATCACAATGATTTCCAATAAGAAAGTGTCTCCAGGTCTTGAGGGCATCACTACAGCTGCTAACTCCAAATCATGCGTGGCATAATTCAACTCATGCGGTCGAAGTTGTCGTGAGGCATATGAAGCAACTCTTCCATCCTACATAAGTACTCCTCCAAGTCCTAAGCGAGAGGCGTCGCAATACACTTGAAATCCTTGTGTATATCCGGCAGAATCAGCACTGGGGCTGTAGTCAAACGTTTCTTCAACTCCTGGAAACTTGCTTCGCATTCTTCAGTCCAATGGAACTTGGTGTCCTTCTTCAACAATGCCGTCATAGGCTTCGCAGTCTTGGAGAAATTCTCAATGAATCTCCGATAGTATCCCGCGAGTCCAAGAAATCTGCGGATCTCTCCAACTGAGGTGGGTGCCAACCAATCAGTGACTGACTGGACCTTGGTAGGATCCGCTGCTATACCTTCTCCTGATATAACATGTCCAAGAAATCCAACTTCCTTCAACCAAAACTCACATTTGCTGAACTTGGCATATAACTAATGTTCCCTGAGCTTCTTGAGAACTAAACGCAAATGTTCCTTGTGTTCCTCTTCATTCTTTGAGTATACCAAGATATCATCAATTAACACCACGAAAAACTTATCTAAGAACTCCATGAACACCTTGTTCATCATACTCATGAAATAGGCAGGGGCGTTAGTCAGTCCAAATGACATAAATGTATACTCATATAACCCGTACCTTGTGGTGAAAGCTGTTTTTGGTATATCCTTTTCTCGTATCTTTAGCTGGTGGTATCCTGATCGCAGATCAATCTTCGAAAACACTTTAGGTCTTTGCAGCTGGTCAAACAAATCATTGATCATCGGCAGTGGGTACTTGTTCTTGATTGTCACCTCATTCAACGCACGGTAATCAACAACCATTCTTAAGGATCCATCCTTCTTCTCGACCAAGAGCACTGGGGCTCCCCATGGGGATGAACTTCGTCGAATGTAACCCTTCTCCAATAACTCCTTAATCTGCTTCTTGATCTCTTCCAACTCATTCGCGGGCATCCGGTACGGTCTCTTCGATATCGGTCCGGTGCCTGGCAATAGTTCTATCAAAAACTCAATGTCTCGATCTGGCGGCATGCCTGGTAGCTCCTCTGGAAATACATCTGGGTAATCCTTCACTACGGGCACTTCCTCCTGAACAACTCCCGAGAGAGAATTTACTTGAGTCCTCCTAGGCGCATGCCTAGATACATACTTGATCCTTTTTCCCTCCGGGGTGGTGAGTAAAATTGACTTACTGGCACAATCGATGTTTCCTCCATACATCGACAACCAATCCATGCCTAGTATCACATCCAAACCTTGTGACTCCAAATTTATCAGGTCTGAGGGGAAAACATGGCTTCCAATGGTCAATGGCATCTGAAAACACCCTTGACTTGCCATATACTCGGCTCCTGGTGAGCTTACTAACATAGGTGTCCTAAGTACTTTGGTGGGCAGCTTATATTTATCCACGAATCCCCTTGAAATGTATGAATTCGATGCACCAGTATCAAAAAGAACAATTGGAGTAAACGACTTAACCAAAAGCTTACCGATAACTGCATCAGGCTGCTCTTCAACCTCCTCCACATTCACGTGGTTCACTTGTCCTCGGTTGAAAGGGTTGGGCTTCTTCCCAGAGCTTCCATTGCCATTCCCATTCTTCGCTTCAGGGAACTCAGTGGCATAGTGTCCAGTCTTCCCGCACTTGAAACAAGTAATGTGACTTAGGTCCTTCTTGGCGGGTGTGGCTAGATTGGAGCGATTCTGATTACTGCTTGCTCCATTCCCATTCCCATTCTTGGGGCCATTGTGGTTATGAGAACTCCCTCCGTTATGGGTGTGGCCTCCATGGTTATGGGTAAATCCTCCCGAGTTCGGGGTGAAACGAGGCTTCTGCTGAGCTCCAGAATTGTACTTTCCTTGTCCATACTTCCTCTTGCGGCTCTCAATCTGCTGCTGCTTCCCTTCAATCATAAGAGCCTTGTCTACCATCTCCTGGTAGTTGTTAAATGTTGCCACCATCAACTGCATGCTCATCTCATCATTCAGCCCTTCCATAAACTTCTCCTGCTTCGCGGCATCTGTGGCCACATCATCTGGGGCATAGCAAGATAGCTTACTAAACTCATCTACGTACTGAGCCACGGTACGATTTCCCTGGCGCAAGTTGCGAAACTCGTGCTTCTTCATGCTCATAGCTCCAGTTGAGACATGGGTTGTGCGGAATGCTTGCTGAAACTGATCCCGAGTGACATTGGCTATAGGGAAAGTGGTCGTGTAATTCTCCCACCATGAAGCTGCTGGTCCATCCAATTGATGTGCGGCAAAACGCACCTTCTCAGCATCTGTGCAACCTGCGGTGGTCAACTCCCTTCCAATCTTGCGTAGCCAGTCATCATCAACTATTGGCTCGGTGCTACTAGAAAACACTGGCGGTTGCAACCTCAGAAAGCGAGCTAATTAAGTTGTCAACTGGAGGTGCTGGTGGAGGTTGTTGTTGTTGTTGCCTTGGTTCTGGACTAATATATGCATCAAGGCATTCTGCTGCTGGATCAACTGGGTGATCTCCGGTGGGAAGACAAATCCGGTGTCACGTCTCGGAGGCATCTGATGGGTTTAGAGGGGAGAGATTAGAATAGAATGAGGTCTAGTGAGAAGACACTACCCATATGCACATGAGACAAACACAATCATATCACACCAAATCAATTCAAGAAAGGTCATGCAATCGGTCTAGAACTATCGTTACAACAGTGCTTGGACTACTACTATATACAGGGGGGAATACTACTAACCATATGGTGGTCATCTAGAAATTTTGATCGGTGGAAGACTCCATGATATCCTCTCCAGCTTCGTCTTCGTAATCAACATCACTACTGTCGGGGTCGGAGTCGGTATCGTCGATGATGATGTAGTCTTCAGAACGAATGTCCTTGGGTTGGTCGTCATTTCCTCCTGGCACAGGGTCTCCCATGAATACTCCGAGCTTCCTTGTCAGGTCGTCATTCTTCTCCACTAGTATTGCAATTTCCTCCTCGTATCCGTCGCCTGTAGACTTGAGTTCCTCTTCTAGCTCCATGTTCCTGGTCATCACCTTCTTTAGATCTATCATGCTTGCACACATCTGGTTCTCATGTCGACGGATGTGCTGGTTTAGCTCCTGGATAAAGGCTACAATGGATCTGTCCCTCCTGGTGCTGATCATCTCCCATTGCTCATCTCGGCGCCCACATATCTGGTAGATAGTGTCCTTAAGATCCTTGTAATAAACTTCGTCAATGCGTCCCATGGCGATGTGAGCTGCCATGCTCTTTCCTAGACTCTAGGTTGGTGCATCAAAGGAAAACTCTATGGGCTCAGTGACTGGCATGGATGTCCTTCCTGGAACTTGAACTCGAATCATCCATCGCTCCTCTTCTGGTAAACTAGCGGTGTAGGTCCCGGTGAAGCTGGGTATTCCGATGTTCAGGTACCTAGTGACTTCCTTCAAGTGTCGTCCAAAAGGTGTGTCTTCATCCGGTTGTGCAAACTTGTTCCTTGAGTCTGCCATCCTAAAGAGTAGAAAATGGAGAGGAGTCAGAAATGAGTAGAGAAGAGTGACCTATGGCTCATCTTAGTGGTCGTGTCCTACATTCAGCGTGTGCTCTGATACCATCTTGTAGCGACCCGACCTCAGACGGTCAAGTCTCTGTGTTTAGTGTCATCCCTAGATCGGTAATGCTGAAACACACGGTACTCAAAGGATTTATAACAAAATGGCAATCACACACTTATTACATCGAATGTCTCAAAAGAGAACTTATTACAATAAATATGGCTTAAGGCCATCTAAATGAGATAACAGCGGAAGGCTTGGAAGATAAAGTGAGTCCATCAACTCCAACGACATAGCTGAGTGCATGACAAACGACCTAAGCACCTTACTCTTCATCTAAAAAGTCTACAACATGATATGTTGCAGCCCGAAAACGGGTAAGCACATGGAATATGCTGGCAATATAACACAGTAGAGCAATGAATAGATAAATGCTATCACTACATGCATATATGGCTGGTGGAGGCTCTATGGTTATAATGTTTTGCAAAAAGCCAATTTTTCCCTACAACAAAGGAATAGATTTTATTTAACTATCATGGTGGTTGAACAACATTGAGAAGGTTCCTCCAACTCAATCCCAATTAAAGTGATTATCAACCCAAAATTAATTAAGAGTGATGAGATCAAATCAATAATTCAAGTACCAGATACTCAAGATGTCCATAACCGGGGACACGGCTAACCATGATTAGTTTATACACTCTGCAGAGGTTTGCGCACTTTTCCCCACAAGACTCGATCTCCTCCGTTGGATTTCTCGCACTACATGGTGTTTGAGAAACGGATGACCGAGACACAGTCTTTCAGAAGCACTAACTCTTTACTCTGGGTAGACAGTTACACCTACTTTCCCTCTACATCTACTAGTCTACCACTGAAAGAGGTCATTCAACCTACTCAACTATGCTAGAGCCCATAATAGCTTGTGGCTGCACACGGAAGTTTCTAGCATGAATAATCTTATGATCCCTTTGAGTCTGGGTGGCGGACTGTAGGATGATCACACGGGTACTCCGGGATATCCTAGGACAACACTCGATTCTCCATGTGCCCGCAAGCAATCCACCCAGATGTGTATTTAAGTAGCCACCTTATGTTAACCAATTAATTAACAAACTCACATCTGTCATGAATACACTCAAACCCAAACCACGTCTACGAGCATAGCATGGCAATATAAGCATAACGTAGAAGTAACTCCCAAGGTTTTGATAATAGAAACAGGTAATAGGTTCTACCTCATCATCTACTTCCCAGACCCACATGTTAAGAGAATCCTACTGATGCAATGTGTGAGGGTTGAAACTAATGCATAAAAACTGGGTAATAAAGGGGTATGATCAATGTCTTACTTGCCTTGCTGACGATCCGCAAAACCTAGTGACTCTTAGTAGCACGCTTCGCACTCCGGGAATTCTATCACAAACACACAATAACATACATAAGCAATCAAGCAAGGATGCACGGGTAAAACTCAAATAAGAAGATCTAACCAGAAAGTTCAACTGAAGAACTCCGGTTTGCGAAAAGAATCAAATCAAACGGAGCAACGAAACTCAAACTACGAAAGAAAGAAGATCCGTTTACTAATCTGGACTAAAGTCAAATTTTACAGTACCAAAATCTTGTTCAAGTTGGTTAAACAGAAAGAGGGCTTCGAGACGAAGATCTAGGCGCTTGTTTCACCTGATTTGGATAAACGAGCGAAAAGATAAACTAAAACAAAGATCAGGGTAGAAATCGCGATCGAAAATAATCGCGGAAAAACCCTGGACAAATAAAACAAGACGAATAGGCTAACGAACGAACGTTCGCTGTCTGTGGCTAACTGACGAACAACGTTCATTAAAACGAACATATGGACGAACGTCCACTATTTAACTAAACCGAAAAAACCGAACCGATCTATTAAAAAACAGATCTAGGGTTTTTAAAAAACCGAATGGTTCTACCTTTTAGCTGGAAAAGACCGGCGGCGGCGGATCCGGCGAGCGGCGGCTCCGGCAGGGCTTCCAGCGGGGCGGGGCGGTGGTGAAGTGGAGCGGCGGCGGCGAGCGGTGGCGCGGCGGCGCGGGTGGCGTGCGGCTGTTGCTGCTGCTGCGGGCGGCGGGAGGCGGGGCTAGCGGTGGCGGTGTGGGGCAAGGGGGGGCGGCGGCGGCTATATAATAGGGGGGGCGCGACTTGCGAGAGGGGGCGGTCGGCGGCGACGGGCGACCGGACTCCTTCAGGAGTCCGTGTCGGGGACGAAGGCGCGGCGTGGTGGCTGGGCCGGCTGGGCCTCGGCCCAGGTCGGTCCGGCGGAAGTTTTTTTTAACAGATTTGCTAGAAATGTCCTAGAAAGTAAAATAAAAATATCAAAATATCAAAACAAATTTTCACCGTCTAAATAGAATATTTAGAACAAAGTGAACATTTTCTTGGCCTAAAATGCAATTTTAAATTATGCAAAAAAACTAAAACAAATAAAATTATTTATTTGATTTTAATATTTTTCCTCCAATATTTCATTTGTTTTGGAGAAGTCATATTATCTCCTCTCATATATTTTTAATATGAAATATTTTAGGAGAGAAAAATAATTAAAAACCAAAGTGATCCTTGTATCGATATTTGATAAATCCAAATATGAGAAACGTGAAATCTCCAACTCTCTGCGTGGGTCCTTGGGTTGCTTAGAATTTCGAGGATCGCGAAACGAAATGCGATAAAATATGATATGCATGAATGACCTGTGTATAACATTCCAAATTGGAAATTTGGGATGTTACAGTCGTGGAGGCTCTCCTTGAGCAGCTCCACCAAGCCGTCGATGAAATCCTTCTGCTTATTGAGATGATCGGGCATGTCGTCAAGGGATAACGACTCCAGCGCCGCCAACTCGGCATGTTCGCCTCCGCGGCTAGGGCGCTCCTGGGAGCCCTCGCCTGCCCATAAAAGATCTTTCGAGGTCTCTGCAAGGCGGCGAGCCCTCTTTTTTCCGTGGCCTTGGTCGCCGCTCCCTTGTTACGAGTAGTTCTCGACCTAGAGCCCTGCACACCGGCCATGGCAAGGACGGACGCACAAGAAGACTTATGAGGAGGAAGCTAGAGTGATTTTTGGCTAGGTAGTTCCCCTTTTTATAACCTAGTACTAGCAGTAGTACTAAAACCTACATAGTGGGAACACGCTCAGGTTTGATACGTACTAGGTGTGAGAATGTTTGCACAATTATAGCATGGTAGTACTACTTTGGAATGTGATGGGAACAAGCTAAAGATTAATTGATGGTTTTGGTTTCGAGGCCCGAAACGGCTCCCGGTGAGTTTAGTGGAACATAAATTTCTAGTACTACTGCTCAAATACGGTCGCACAAGTCAGTGATGCAACTTGTCATACATGTCAGACCAAGCAGATGCGTGCCCCTTCGATGAGACGCGGGTGTAAGTATTACGCGATGGAGACTTCTGGTTGTGGCTTAGGGTTATTGTCATGACCAAGCATTCAAAAACAAGTGATAAATCAATTACCATCTTTTTCCAAAAAACCAAGTATTTTCACAGGAATACAATACATATAGATGGAGTGATCGTCACGATTGCATACCGACATGCATGGTGCCGCAAGTTCACTGCAGCAGCAACCGAGTAGGTCACTGCACCACTGGCAGGGAAGGAGGGCAGCTCACCTCGCCTACGATGCATGCCCAGCTGTGCCGCCGCAGCTGGTCCCGGGATTTGACTTCTCCTACCGCTCATCTGAACAGTTGCACTGGCTGCTCATGCCATTCCGCAGACATGTGTGTTCTTTCCTCCGCACTCGACTCCGTGAATATGATCTCTGCCATTAGCCCAGCTTGAAATCAACGCGATGCTGCCAGGTCCTGACATCCCTCAGCATCTCTCCCCTGAGATCAACTTGTGGCTTCGGCTTGTGCTTCCCCAGGTGCAGCTCCTTCAAACTTGTCTCCAATCGATGCGACGCTTCCTCGATCCGATTTGCCCTTGCTGCCCACCACCTAAAACGCAGCCCTGGCATGTCCTCCGGCGCCACCGATCTGTGATTATTCCAGAGCAATGGATTCCCTCTGAAACACATGTGGGTTTCACTCAAAGGCAGTAGTGTTGCGGGACGCGGTGAGAGGGCAGCCCGTGGGATCCTGGGATCTAAGGGATCCTCCATGGCGGGATCTACTGGGCGAGGTGGGGAAGCGAGCATAGGCGCTGGGAGAGCCCTACGAGGCTAAGATAAAGATAGTACTACTCCACACCGTCCATATTTAAATACAAAGGCCACCAATAGTAACCCAGGCAAAAATTGATCATCATGCCTGCGTCCTGGTTTATTGGCGTCCTTTTTATTTTGTGCCAATTTATGACCAAAAATTTAACTAACAAAATGTTAATGCATGTCACCAAAAATTATATCATTGGAATCACATTTGAACATAGTTTTCGATGACATTGATTTTTATGACATGCATAAATATTGTGTTACTTAAAATTATGGTCAAAAATTGGCACAAAATACGAAGGAGACCAATGGAAGTAGCAACGAAAGATTTAACTACTCGCATGCACACAGTGGAGTAGTAATGTCTTTCTCAACTACTTCCTCCCTCACGTCCACTCAATTTGCATGCACTGTATTAATTGACCATCAATGAAGTGAACGACTTTACACGCGTCAAATTATCACATGGGGTGGATCTATGTACAAAACTGTGTCCCATCGTGTACCCACGTGTGCGTGCGAGGGAATGAGTGTGTACGTGCACATCTTCGCTTCATGCATGTATAGCCAGTGTGCGTGAGAGAGGACGAGTACATTCTTCTGGAACCAGCAGCACGTCACTATGATCAATCCACACAAGGAGGTCGCGACAACGCCTCCACATGTGCCACGTGGCTTCATGGATGCCCCCACATCATTTTAATCATAATATATTAACTAAAAAAGGGAGAAACACTGTGTAGCGTGCCATTGGAATTCTAATTTACGTGTTTTTCACGTATTGGAGGTACTAGTAAGGTACATGTGCATTGCACGCATGAGATTTGGCAACCAAATTATGAATAAATACCACACTATAGCATGTAAGCTTTGAGTCATATATGCATGATGTAAACATTCGTTTAATTCTTATAGTTCATCTCATTCAAAATCAATTATTTTTATAAAAAAGTTAATCTATTTTATGATTCATGGAATTGTGTGTTGTAAAGCATAAAGTAAAAACAAATAATGGCAATTCAACTAGAAAAAAAGTTTGGGCTGTTATGATACGGAAGATTCTAGAACAAAGGAGAAGTACTTGTGTTTTGAGGTTTGTGCATTATGCTTAAGTTCAACCATGGAGTCTTCTAGATTTTACATGTGGCAGAATCAGGTGGAATGTAGATGATATCCAATGGCCAGTAGTGCTCGGATTTGCCATCTCTACACCGTCTGATTGGCTTCATCCAACAACCATCTTTCAAATTTATTCGCACTCAATACAGGGGTATCAATGTTCAAAAAATCTTCCGATTCAGCGATTTATCGTCTGATTTATCGCTACTCTTGGGGTGACCGATAAGATTATGCCTTATCTTCACCGTTCATCATTGGGGCTGATTTATCGCTTTGACAAGCGATTTATCGGGAATCTACCGATAAATTGGTCCTATTCATAGCACTATGTTTGCAAAATACTATGTTTATTTGTGTTTTGTGGACCTTGTTACGCAATATGTATCTTTGTCCTATTTTGTTTGTAATTATACAAGGATTCAAAGGCTAGGAATCTAGGTACGTAACACTTATGTCCAATATTGTTCTGGTGTTGAATATAGTGTATTTTAGTGTTGGGAACCTGGGATTTGCAAAAAATGGCCGATTAATAGTCTACTGATAAAATCGATAAATTGGCCGATTTCCGGTTAATCTCTAACCCCAGCTGACCGAGACGCTAACGATAAGCGATATCCTCAACATTGAGGGATATAGATATAGATATAGAGGTATAGATATAGACTAGTTTGGCACATCATCTAAAGCCTTTCTACACGCTCATTTTTTGTACAAATGTGTTCCACCGTGCACCCGCGCGTTTGTATGTGGAACGAATGCGTGTGTGCACCTCTTCTCTTTCACACACGTAGTCCGTGTGTGTGAGAGATACTAAGATATGGTGAGGGAATAAGTGTCAATGCAATTTGTATGAAGGAGAGGCCTATATACATACATGTATGTGCATGGGGCCGGGGTGATATACGAGAAGGGAGGGGAGGGGTTGACCGCACGAAATATCGATAAAGACAGATAGAGGGAAGAGCTCTACGAGCGTACAAGCACTGGGATATGCGGGGGGGCTAGAAGATGGTGCGACGGGCCAAGTGGAGGGAGACTATGAAAGAGTGCACATGTGCGAGATCGATATTTAAAGAGAGGGGGTGAGAACGTGCGCACAGTGGCGGAGCCATGAAAAATAAATGAGCTAGGGGGCCAAGCATTGCTAATCCTTTATGGGGAGGGGAGGGCCAATTCATCAACTTAAACCATTTTACCAGCAATTGATCTACTGATCACATTCTTATTAGCCTCAATATATAGTGATGTTAGGGGGGCCAGTGCCCTTGTTGCCCCTTGTCTTCGCCACTGTGCGTGCGTCTGAGAGATGAAGCGGAAGGCATGGATGATGAGAGGGGGGCGATGGATATATAATGTGGGTGTATTAGCTATGTAATCCTATATAGAGAGGTACAGATTGATCGATGTGTACGTGGGAAAGAGGGTGAGACCTGACTAGATATATAGATCGATCGGTTTGTGTGGAAAACTGGGAAAGACCTAGCTATATATACACACACATAGAGGAACATCGATCGTTGCACATGCATGTGAGAGATAAAGAATGCCCGAATTGGTGAAGAGGGGGAGGTGTGTGTGCGTGCATGCATGGGAGACCGACCTGAAGAAAAAGATTGCATGTGTGCGATGGATAATGCCGAGTGGTAGTGTGTGTGTGCATGCATGCACGAGAGAAAGTAAGTGGTACAATTATAAAGAGAAGATGATTGTGTGTGTGTAAAAGACTAGGTGAGGTCATAATCAATGTAAAGTTGAATTTAAATATTTGAATAAGAGATCATGATGTTTGAAACCCATGCATGCATGAATATAACTGAGATATGCGCGGTGTGGTTTGGAAACGAGCATGCTATACTATATACACATTGAACAAGGTCACACTGATTTGAATTTGATATACCGATTGCCGGCATCGTTTGGCCACATTGCATCCGTGCATGGACACACTATTCAAATTGGAGATGATGGGTGGCTTTCGCATCACATATCTATACCCCTATATAGTGTGCGAAAACTTTGAAAGATGGTCGTTGGATGAAGCTAATCCGATAGTGCAGAGATGGCAAATCCGAGCACTACTTGCCGTTGGATATCATCTACATTCCACCAGATTTTGCCACATGTACAATCTAGAAGACTCCATGGTTGAACTTAAGCATAATGCACAAACCTCAAAACACAAGCACTTCTCCTTTGTTCTAGAATCTTCCGTATCATAATTTCCCAAAAAAAATTCTACATGAATTGCCATTATTTGTTTTTTACTTTATGCTTTACAACGCACAATTCCATGAATCTTAAAATAGATTAGCTTTTTTTATAAAAACTAATTGATTTTGAATGAGATGAACTATAAGAATTGAACGAACATCTACATCATGCATATATGACTCAAAGCTTACATGCTATAATGTGGTATTTATTCATAATTTGGTTCCCAAATCTCATGCGTGCAATGCACGTGTACCTTACTAGTCTAAATGGTGTTTCTGTGTGTGTTGTGCGTGTTAGACACATTGTACGTAGTATCATACATGGTTTAGATTCCGAACATCTAGCTAGAGGATACATGTACTATGATTTGAATTCAACATAAAATGGATACATATATTTGAATTTGAGATCGTATGTACATGTAGTTCGTATTTATATAGGAATTTACTACTCCTATATTCATGTCATGTGTTGTGAAGATAATATTTAGATGGTTGTATAACTAACCGGAGTACAATCCCATTCAAATAGGGAAAATGTACTCAAATTTAGTCCATATGCTAGACAACACGAATTGTATTTTTATAGTTGAGGGAAGTGTAAGTGCAAATTGATTTGGTATTGTGCACGTTATGTTTGTTGTCCCAATTTTTTTAGTTTTTTGTTGTTGTATTTTAATGCATTTCTAGTAATATAGTAAAACGGGACATGGCTCTCTCTAGTGAGGAGTGAATTGTCTTTTTTTTGTACACATTAAGCTTGTTCTCCCGAAATTTCAAGTCGCGCCTTGTTATGCCAAAATTTCAAGCTAGCATCTGTCGGTGCAACAAGCCCTGGGTCTATTGCCCAGACTGTGCATAGGCACGGGAACAAGATTGCAGCACCAAACCAAGTCAGAGCACAAGAGATCAAGATCTTCAAAGAACCAACATGCAGACCAAGAAGACCAAGACCAAGCTAAAGAAGCAAGACGCCGCCAGGAGAAAAGCCTCCCTTGCCGGGCAGACGAGCCTGGCAAGGACGGGGGCTCCCCCCCGGAAGAATATCCCCACGCCTCCCCGGCAAGGCCTGCCGGGACTCGCGGAGGCAAAACCACCTCACCAAGCCGTTTCACCACGACCCACGTCATTGATCAATGTGGTGTCAAGCTGCAGAGTGACTAAGTGGAAGTCATTCGCCACATGGTGGCCTCTTTCTACAGGAAATACCTACAGGCGACACCCGTCCTGCGACGTGTCGAACGAGCAGGTGTGGAGCTGGCAAAACTGCCCGGCAATGCTTGCCGGGCGAGCGACGATGTGACGTTGAGCGGTGCATTTAATGCGCCCTGTCAGCCTGCAGAGTTAGGTATGATAGCACTGTTTGCTATATTATTAGTGCATAATGACTGTTTTGCCATTGTGGTGACCCCTTAACCTATAAAAGGAGGCCCATGGCAGCCATAGAAAGGGTTAGAAGGTTGGACATGCACACTCTCATACGCGCGTAGCCACTGCCTCCCCCGAGGCGCCCCTGCCGAGCAAGTGTACTATGCTCCGCCACCATTCTTCCACCATCAATCCACCAAACAGGAGTAGGGTTTTACGCCTCACGGCATCCCGAACCTGGGTAAAATCACCCGTGTGATTTCTGTCGTGCTGCCCCACGTTCTTCTACTCTTTGTGCAACGTGACATCCCCCCTGCCAAACCAGCAAGGGACCCTTGGTCCCATAGGTGGCCGTGGTTTCCCATGACATCTTTGGTGCGTCGGGTAGGGGGATCACTTGCGCAAACTTGAAAGCGTGTGCAGCGCGTCATCTTCATCGCCATCCTCATTTTCGACGGCACCATCGACCATGGCACCCAAGAAGAAGGCCGGCGCTCCAGCTCATCCGTCCACTTCGAAGGTTCCGCCACCCGCGACCACCGGTGCTGCGGGAGACACAGAGGCACGCGAGAATGTGGACGTCACTGCGGATGTGCTCGGAGCAGGCGGCACCGTCACCACTTCCCCCACGGCCGAAGCAGAAGCCAGAGACGCCGGAGGAGAGCAACATCAGCAACACCCCGATGGCGATGCTCCATGAGGTACGGGTGAAGGGGTTGCTCGTCCATGCTCCTTCCTCTCGCCGATGGGCACAGCCACAGCGGTGGCGCTCGGTCCGGGGAGAATCACCGCCCTCCGGCCGCCCCCATCACGGGAGTGACCGCAGCACGTGCACCTCCCCCGGGGCGAGTCGACCAGGTCACTACGCCCGACGGAGCCGCTGGCCCTCAAGCGCCTTCGCCACGCCACCATGCCATCCAGGTGGCCGCCCCGCAATAGCGGGGACGTGGTACTGTCGTTGTTGGCACCGTGCCAAGTACGGCTACGGAGGCCATGGCGCGGGCTCAGCTGCTGCTAAGGTTTTCGCCAGCAGCCGAGCAGATGGACGAGTGGCGTGCCACCATCCCGAGTCTGCTCGTTTTCGCCGAGGCTGGGGGCTCACAGCGAGCTGGCCCGCCACGGCCTCCCCAAGCGATGACAACGGCTCATGATGTTGGTTGTACGGAAGGGGCCACCCCCACGGTGCAGTCCCCGCCATGGCAGCCATTGCAAGTGTAGCAGAATCAAGAACCTGATAACATCTTGATGGCCTCTTCTGACCCTCAAGCGCGTCCAGACCGGTGGCGAGCCCTGGAGGATAGGCAAAGGGGAGACGCGCACATTGTCATTGAGCGACGCCGCGACGACCACCGCCAGACCAATGGTTGCGATGGTCCTGATGTCGATGAGCCTGCGCTCGATATTGGCGGGTGCCTATCTTTCGAGGTTGGGTGCCCTTCCTTTACTCGTGAGCTGCGGCAAGTCCGTTGGCCGTTTGTCCGCACGTTCAAGCTAGAGATACCCGAGAAGTATGATGGAAGGCTGAACCCGGCAGAGTTTTTGAGCATTTACACCATCGCTGTTCAGGCTGCTGGGAGAAGAGATGAGAACGTGCCAACTACTTCCCTTTGGCCCTCAAGTCCAATGTGAGGTCCTGGCTGATGCACCTGCCGGGAAACTCCATTTCGTCATGGGCTGACCTGAGCCATGAGTTCATTGGTGCCTTCACTGGCGGCCATCAAGAACCAGGACGGCCCAGCGATTTGCAGCTTCTCCAATAGAAAGAAGGAGAGGATCTTCGGAAGTATTTGCAGAGATTCAGTAGAGTCCACAGAAACATCCCTAACATCCATCCGGCAGCTGTGATAGCCGCCTTCCAGTCCAATGTGCGCAACCGAAGGATCCGTTCCAAGATGAACGTGCGGTTGCCCAAGACTGTGAAGGAGCTCTACGCCTTGGTGGACAAGTGTGCTCGGATGGAGGAAGGTAGGAAACTCCCAGGAGAAGAGGATTGCATCAACATCGACTCAGAGGACGACGACGAATCCACCAGTCAGAAGAAGAGCAAGAAGCGCAATAAGAAGCACAAGAATAAGGTAGTGATGTTTGTTGAAGGATCGGGTACACCTAGTACCGGCAAGAAGGCTAAGGCCGAAGCCCCCGGCAAGGAAGCTGCCGTGTGCGTTGACTGCCGGGAGGCTGTGGCTGCCTAGAAGGCCGGGAAAGGTGATGACCACGACCTTCAAGAGTGTTATCAGGTTGAGCAGCTTGTTAAGAGGCAGAGAGCAGAATATGAGAAGCATGACAAGGAAAAGGGTCAGAACATCGCTGGCAGTAAGGGTCGAGGCGGTGAAGTAAATCACCACGGCAAACCCCTCCGGAACAGAGGAAAACCCACCAGAGATCGAGAGAAGGAAGCCTGTGATGATGAGAGTGATAGAGGGGATGACGAGGAAACTAGTGAGCAAGAGTTTTAGAAGGCCACTGACGCCCTGTGCATTGACGGGGGTGCATCCCTGCACACCTCTCACCGCCAACTCAAACGGTGGGCGCGTGAGGTCAATGTCGTGGAACCAGCACCAGAGGCCCGGAAACCACTCAAATGGTCACGCACGCCCATCATCTTTGACAAAGAGGATCATCCTGACCGTACCACTGTGGTAGGGTGTTTGCCATTGTTGGTCTCTCCAACAATTCGCAACCTCAAGGTCACAAAGATGTTGGTGGAAGGCGGGGCCGGGTTGAATATGATTTCCCCAAAGGTTATCAGCAAACTTCAGATAGCAGAGGAAGAGTTAAAGGTCACCGGCACGTTTCAAGGAGTTAATCCCGGCAGGAGTTATCCTAAGGGAAAGATCACGTTGCCTGTGACATTTGGAGGGGAGTTGAATTATCGGACTGAAAAGATTGTGTTCGACGTGGTCGAACTCCCCTTGTCGTACAATGGGATCCTTGGACGCACAGCCCTAGCTAGATTCATGGCAGCATCCCAATATGCCTACAACACCTTGAAGATTCCTGGGCTAGTTGGAGTCCTTTCCATCCCATCAGATGAGAAGGACACAATCATTTGCGTGGACAAGATGTACCGGGACGCAGTCGCGGCAGAGGCAGCGGCGGCAGCAGTTCCCGCCAAGGAGAACAAAGGAAAGAAGAAGGACGGCAAGGACACTGGCAAGGAATCTGGGAAGCGTACCTCTTCAGAGTACGCTGCGCCTATTGATGACTTGCCGGAGAGTTCCAAAAACAAAAGGTCCAAGGTTACTGCTCCACAAGTGAAGAAGGTCCCAGCAGGGCTGGCTGGCGTTGATGGTACCTTCACTATCAGCGCCACCCTTGATGACAAATAGGAAAGCGCGCTCGTTTCCTTCCTGCGGGCGAATATCGATGTGTTTGCCTGGCAACCATCTGATATCCCCGGTGTTCCTAGGGAGGTAATCAAGCACCACCTTGCTGTCTGCCCACATGCCCGACCCATCAAGCAAAAAGTCCGGAAGCAGGCCTTGGAGAGGCAGCAGTTTATTGCAAAGGAGATCAAGAAACTTGGAGCAGCTAGTTTGGTCAAAGGAGTGCTACATCCCACATGGTTAGCAAATCCAGTGGTGGTCCGGAAGGCTAACGAGAAATGGAGGCTTTGCATAGACTACACAGATCTCAACAAGGCTTGCCCGAAGGACCCATTTCCTTTGCCGCGCATCGATCAGATCGTGGATTCCACTTTGGGCTGCGATTTGCTTTCCTTTCTGGATGCATATTCTGGGTATCACCAGATCTTCATGTCCAACGAAGACGAAGAGAAGACCTCGTTCATCACCCCATGTGGTATGTACTATTTTATCCGCATGCCATTCGGATTAAAGAGTGCCGGGTCTACTTTTGCAAGGGCAGTCCAGATTGGTTCCGAGCCATAGCTGCACAGAAACATTGAAGCTTATATGGATGACATTTGTGAATCTGCGCAAGATCAACTTGAAGCTCAACCCGGAGAAGTGTGTTTGGTGTTCCCTTCGGCAAGCTACTTGGGTTCTTTGTGTCCCATCGGGGAATCGAAGCCAACCCTGACAAGATTAAAGCTATCGAGCAGATCCAAGTGCCAAGGACAGTCAAGGATGTGAGGCGTCTGACAGGGTGTGTTGTCGTGCTAAGCAGATTCATTTCCATGTCTGCCGAGCACGCCCTACCGTTCTTCAAAATCCTGAAGAAGGCAGGACCCATGAAGTGGACCCTAGAAGCAGATGCGGCCTTGCAAGAGTTGAAGGCCTACTTGTCCTCTGTGCCCACCTTGGTTGCTCCCAAGCCACAAGAGCCGTTGCTGTTATACTTAGCGGCAACCAACCAAGTGGTTAGCGCAACCTTGGTGGCGCGGCGGGAAGTGGACGAAGCAGAGAGTGAGCAAGGACCGACAAAGCCAGATAAGGATCAGGACAGAAGTGAGCACGGCAACGAGAGCAACCCCAAGGACACGGCAAGGAAGAAAGTGGTGCAGCGTCCAGTTTCGTCAGTTCCTTACTACAGGGGGATCGATCGAGGTACTCTGGCATGCAAAAGTTGATCTTTGGTCTCATCATGGACTCAAGGAAACTGCGCCACTAATTCCAAGCCCATGAGATCACGGTTGTCACTCGCTTCCCGTTACAAAGGATACTCCGAAACCCTGAGGCTACTGGCAGAATAGTGGAGTGGGCTTTGGAGTTATCCAGTTTTGGTCTGAAGTTTGAGAGCACATCAATGATCCAAAGCAGGGCATTGGCAGGGTTTATTGCGGAATGGACGCCAACCCCTGATGAGGAAGTGCCAGGAACAGTTATCCCCGGCAAGGAGGCGCCCCAAGAATGGATTATGTATTTCAATGGTGCCTTTTCCCTACAAGGTGTAGGGACTGGCGTTCTTCTCGTCGCCCCCTCCGGGGAGCACTTGAAGTACGTCGTTCAGATGCATTTTGCCCGGGAAGAGGCAACCAACAATACAGCAGAATGTGAAGGGCTCCTTGCTGGGCTCAGGATTGCCGCAGAGTTGGGAATCAAGAAGCTGATCATTCGAGGAGACTCACAGCTTGTGGTGAGACAAGTCAACAAGGATTACCAAAGTCCATTGATGGAGGCATACGTTGAGGAAGTGAGGAGATTGGAGGAGCTTTCTGATGGATTGCAAATAGAGCACGTACCCCGTGCGGAAAATAGCATTGCTGATCATCTGTCAAAGTGTGCTGCGCAAAAGCTTCCTGTGGAACCTGGGACTTTTGTTCTCCATCTTACTCAACCCTCCATATCCCCAGCAACAATGGCCCAGAAAAGGAGGGAGATGTACTCCGGTAAGCCTCTCCTGGTAGAGCCTTTCGCTCCTGGCAGGGACCCTACTGGAAACAACTCCTCACAACTTGCCGGACAGCGCCCTCCAGCCGGGCCCATGGTCCTCGCGAACGAGGAATGTGCCCCCGCAGTTGAGGAGGTGCCGCTAGTCCTTGTTGCCGAGCCCCAGGCTCCAACTTGGGCAAGGCACATTGTCCACTTCCTCCAAACCGGAGAACTCCCCAATGACCAAGATGAAGCTGAAAGAGTAGCCCGGAGGGCCAGTATGTATCAGTTTATCGAGGACACTCTGTACAGAAGGAGGCCCAACGGTGTGAAATTGAAGTGCATCTACTGGGAAGAAGGAAAGGAACTGCTGGCTAAGATACACAAAGGCATGTACGGCTCCCACATTGGATCAAGGGCATTGGTTGGGAAAGCATTCCGACAAGGATTCTATTGGCCCATAGCCCTCCAAGATGTGGTTAAGCTAGTCACCAAATGTAAAGCCTGCCAGTTCCATTCCAAGAACATCCACCTGCCTGCCCAAGCTCTTCAGACAATCCCTTTGTCATGGCCATTTTCGGTATGGGGGCTCGATATCCTCAGCCCTTTCCTCCGAGCAGTCGGGGGCTTTGAATTCTTGTTCGTTGCTATCGACAAGTTTACAAAGTGGCCGGAAGTGACTGCCGTCGGCAAGGTGACTGCTCAGTCAGCTATCAAGTTCTTGAAAGAACTGGTGTGCCATTTTGGAGTCCCGGCAAGGATCATTACCGACAACGGCACTTAGTTCACGAGCCGCGACTTCATGCAATATGTTCATACCCTCAGAAGCAAGATCTCATTTGCCTATGTTGCACATCCCAGAAGCAATGGGAAAGCTAAGAGGGCAAACGCTGAAGTGCTGCGGGGACTCAAGACAAGAACCTTTGATAAACTGTAGAAGCACGGAAGGCGGTGGATCGATGAGCTATCGGTAGTCCTTTGGTCCCTCAGAACGACACCAAATCGAGCTACCGGGCAGACTCCTTTCTCCCTGGTCTATGGGGCAGAAGCATTTATCCCCATGGAACTCATTTACGGGTCACCTCAAGTGCTTGCCTACGATGAAGTAGCGCAAGATCAGCACCGGCGTGACGACATTGTGCTACTCGAGGAGAACCGTCTCCGGGCTGCTTCGCGTGCTGCACGCTATCAGCAAGCCATGCATCGCTATCTTAGTCGCAGGGTTCATGCCGGTGTTTTGAGGAAGGCGACCTTGTCCTTAGGTGCGTTCAGTCCGCCAAGGGTACAAACAAGTCAACGCTGAAGTGGGAAGGCCCTTACCGGGCAGCACGAGTCACCAGACCTGGCGCACTCCGTCTGGAGACCGGAGATGGCATTCAATTGCAAAACTCATGGAATATTGAGCATCTCCGCAAGTTCTACCCATAAGGCTGCTACCTCTTGAGCACTGCGTTGGTTTCCCTTGAAGAGGAAAGGGTGATGCAGTAAAGTAGCGTAAGTATTTCCCTCAGTTTTTGAGAACCAATGTATCAATCCAATAGGAGACCACGCGCGAGTCCCACGCACCTACACAAACAAATAAGAACCTCACAACCAACGCGATAAAGGGGTTGTCAATCCCTTCACGATCACTTACGAGAGTGAGATCTGATAGATATGATAAGATAATATTTTTGGTATTTTTATGATAAAGACTAAAAGTAAAGAAAGCAAAATAAACGGCGCCAGAAATAGCTTGTTGACGGGAGATTAATATGATGGAAGATAGACCCGGGGGCCATAGGTTTCACTAGTGGCTTCTCTCAAGATAGCATAAATATTACGGTGGGTATACGAATTAATGTTGAGCAATTGATAGAATTGAGCATAGTTATGAGAATATCTAGGTATGATCATGTATATAGGCATCACGTCCGTGACAAGTAGACCGAAACGATTCTGCATCTACTACTATTACTCCACACATCGACCGCTATCCAGCATGCATCTAGAGTATTAAGTTCATAAGAACAGAGTAATGCTTTAAGTAAGATCACAGGATGTAGAGGGATAAACTCATGCAATATGATATAAACCCCATCTTTTTATCCTCGATGGCAACAATACAATACGTGCCTTGCTGCCCCTGCTGTCACTGGGAAAGGACACCGCAAGATTGAACCCAAAGCTAAGCAATTCTCCCATTGCAAGAAAGATCAATCTAGTAGGCCAAACCAAACTGATAATTCGAAGAGACTTGCAAAGATAACCAATCATACATAAAAGAATTCAGAGGAGATTCAAATATTGTTCATAGATAATCTTGATCATAAACCCACAATTCATCGGATCTCAACAAACACACAGCAAAAGAAGATTACATCGAATAGATCTCCAAGAAGATTGAGGAGAACTTTGTATTGAGATCCAAAGAGAGAGAAGAAGCCATCTAGCTAATAACTATGGACCCAAAGGTCTGAGGTAAACTACTCACACATCATCGGAGAGGCTATGGTGTTGATGTAGAAGCCCTCCGTGATCAATGCCCCCTCCGGCGGAGCGCCGGAAAAGGCCCCAAGATGGGATCTCATGGGTACAGAAGGTTCCGTCTCTGATGTTTCCAGGGTATATGGGTATATATAGGAGGAAGAAGTACGTCGGTAGAGCAACGAGGGGCCCACGAGGGTGGAGGGCGCGCCCAGGGGTAGGCGCGCCCCCTGCCTCGTGCCTTCCTTGTTGATTGCTTTACGTAGACTCCAAGTCCTCTGGATCACGTTTGTTCCAAAAATCATGTTCCCGAAGGTTTCATTCCGTTGGACTCCGTTTGATATCCTTTTCCTTCGAAACACTGAAATAGGCAACAAAACAACAATTTGGGCTGGGCCTCCGGTTAATAGGTTAGTCCCAAAAATAATATAAAAGTGTATAATAAAGCCCAATAAACATCCAAAACAGAATATAATATAGCATGGAACAATCAAAAATTATAGATACGTTGGAGACGTATCAAGCATCCCCAAGCTTAATTCCTGCTCGTCCTCGAGTAGGTAAATGATAAAAATAGAATATTTGATGTGGAATGCTACTTAGCATAATTTTCAATGTAATTCTCTTATTTGTGGTATGAATATTCAGATCCGAAAGATTCAAGATAAAAGTTTAATATTGACATAAAAATAATAATACTTCAAGCATACTAACTAAGCAATTATGTCTTCTCAAAATAACATGGCCAAAGAAAGTTATCCCTACAAAATCATATAGTCTGGCTATGCTCTATCTTCACTACACAAAATATTTAAATCATGCACAACCCTGATGACAAGCCAAGCAATTGTTTCATACTTTTGGTGTTCTCAAACTTTTTCAATCTTCACGCAATACATGAGCGTGACCATGGACATAGCACTATATGTGGAATAGAATGTTGGTTCTGGAGAAGAACAAAAAGGAGAAGATAGTCTCACATCAACTAGGCGTATCAACGGGCTATGGAGATGCCCATTAATATATATCAATGTGAGTGAGTAGGGATTGCCATGCAACGGATGCACTAGAGCTATAAGTATATGAAAGCTCAACAAAAGAAACTAAGTGGGTGTGCATCCAACTCGCTTGCTCAAGAAGACCTAGGGCATTTTGAGGAAGCCCATCATTGGAATATACAAGCCAAGTTCTATAATGAAAAATTCCCACTAGTATATGAAAGTAATATCATAGGAGACTCTCTATCATGAAGATCATGGTGCTACTTTGAAGCACAAGTGTGGAAAAGGATAGTAGCATTGTCCCTTCTCTCTATTTCTCTCATTATTTATTTGGGCCTTTTCTCTCTCTTTTTTATGGCCTCTTTTTTTTGTCCGGAGTCTCATCCCGACTTGTGGGGGAATCATAGTCTCCATCATCCTTTCCTCACTTGGGACAATGCTCTAATAATGATGATCATCACACTTTTATTTACTTACAACTCAAGAATTACAACTCAATACTTAGAACAAAAATATGACTATATGAATGCCTCCGGCGGTGTACCGGGATACGCAATGAATCAAGAGTGACATGTATGAAAATTATGAACGGTGGCTTTGCCACAAATACGATGCCAACTACATGATCATGCAAAGCAATTATGACAATGATGGAGCGTGTCATAGTAAAGGAAACGGTGGTAAGTTGCATGGCAATATATCTTGGAATGGCTATGGGAATGCGATGATAGGTAGGTATGGTGGCTATTTTGAGGAAGGTATATGGTGGGTGTATGATACCGGCGAAAAGTGTGCGGTATTAAAGAGGCTAGCAATGGTGGAAGGGTGAGAGTGCGTATAATCCATGGACTCAACATTAGTCATAAAGAACTCATATACTTGTTGCAAAAATCTACAAGTTATCAAAGCAAAGTATTACGCGCATGCTCCTAGGGGGATAGATTGGTAGGAAAAGACCATCGCTCGTCCCCGACCGCCACTCATAAGGAAGACAATCAATAAATAAATCATGCTCCGACTTCATCACATAACGGTTCACCATACGTGCATGCTACGGGAATCACAAACTTTAACACAAGTATTCTTAAAATTCATAACCACTCAACTATCATGACTCTAATATCACCATCTTCATATCTCAAAACAATTATCAAGCATCAAACTTCTCATAGTATTCAACACACTCATAAGAAAAAAAATACTAATCTTGTATGCTTATCATATTAGAATTAATTTTTAGGATTAAAGCAAATTACCATGCTGTTTTGTAGGACTCTCAAAATAATATAAGTGAAGCATGAGAGAACAATAGTTTCTATAAAACAAAACCACCGCCGTGCTCTAAAAGATGTAAGTAAAGCACTAGAGCAAAAACTATATAGCTCAAAAGATATAAGTGGAGCACATAGAGTATTCTAATAAATTCCGAATCATGTGTGTATCTCTAAAAAGGTGTGTACAGCAAGGATGATTGTGGTGAACTAAAATAAAATACTCAAATCATACAAGACACTCCAAGCAAAACACTTATCATGTGGTGAATAAAAATATAGCTCCAAGTAAAGTTACCGATGGACGAAGACGAAAGAGGGGATGCCTTCCGGGGCATCCCCAAGATTTGGCTTTTTGGTGTCCTTAGATTAACTTGGGGTGCCATGGGCATCCCCAAGCTTAGGCTCTTGCCACTCCTTGTTCCATAATCCATCAAATCATTACCCAAAACTTGAAAACTTCACAACACAAAACTCAACAGAAAATGTCGTGAGCTCCGTTAGCGAAAGAAAACAAAACAGCACTTCAAGGTACTTTATTGAACTCATTATTTATTTATATTGGTGTTAAACCTACTGTATTCCAACTTATCTATGGTTTATAAACTCTTTTACTAGCCATAGATTCATCAAAATAAGCAAACAACACACGAAAAACAGAATCTGTCAAAAACAGAACAGTCTGTAGTAATCTGTAACTAACGCAAACATATGGAACTCAAAAACTTCTACCAAACTAAGACGACCTAGAAAATTTGTTTATTGATCTACTGCAATTGGAATCAGTATTTTATCACGTTCTGGTGATTTTTAACAATTGTTTTCGTGAACAGAAAGTTTCTGGAATTTTCAGCAAGATCAAATAACTATCATCCAAGAAGATCCTATAGGTTTAACTTGGCACAAACACTAATTAAAACATAAAAACAAATCTAACGAGAGGCTAGATCAAATATTTATTCCTAAACAGAACCAAAAAGCAAAAAAATCTAAAATAAAATTGGGTTGCCTCCCAACAAGCGCTATCGTTTAACGCCCCTAGTGCTCACATCAAAGACAAGATTAAAGCACGAAGAGAGCATCATGAAACACGTGACAAACACATCTAAGTCTAACATACTTCCTATGTATAGGCATCTTATAGGCAAACAAATTATCATAGCAAGCAAAAACTAGCATATGCAAGGAAGCGGAAAGAAACAATAGCAATCTCAACATAACAAGAGGTGATTTAGTAACATGGAAATTTCTACAATCATATTTTCCTCTCTCATAATAATTACATGTGGGATCATAAGCAAATTCAACAAAATAGCTATCACATAAAATATTTTCAACACGATCCACATGCATGCAAAGTTGACACTCTTCCAAAATAGTGGGATTAACATTAACTAAAGTCATGACCTCTCCAAACCCACTTTTATCAAAAATACCATAAGATTGAACATTCTCCAAATATGTGGGATCTAAAGTTGACACTCTTCCAAACCCACTTTCAATATTATTGCAAACACTATTATCAATCTCATATTCATCATGGGGCTTAAATAAATTTTCAAGATCATAAGAAGAATCACCCCAATCATGATCATTGCAACAAGTAGTAGACATAGCAAAACTAGCATCCCCAAGCTTAGGGTTTTGCATATTATTAGCACAATTGACATCAAGAGAATTTATAGTAAAATCATTGCAATCATGCTTTTATTCAAGGAGCTATCGTGAATCTCTTCATAAATTTCTTCATCACAATTTTCAGATTCACGAATTTCAAGCAAAACCTCATAAAGATAATCTAGTGCACTCAAATCACTAGAAATTGGTTCATCATAATTAGATCTCTTAAAAAGATTAGCAAGGGGATGAGGATCCATAAAATTTTAGCAAGCGAAGATGCAAGCAAAAAGAAGGCACATGGAAAAAGAGGGAGAATAAAACGACAAAGGTGAAGTGGGGGAGAGGAAAACGAGAGGCAAATGGCAAATAATGTAATGCGAGGGATAAGAGTTTGTGATGGGTACTTGGTATGTCTTGACTTGTGCGTAGACTCCCCGGCAACGGCGCCAGAAATCCTTCTTGCTACCTCTTGAGCACTGCGTTGGTTTTCCCTTGAAGAGGAAAGGGTGATGCAGTAAAGTAGCGCAAGTATTTCCCTCAGTTTTTGAGAACCAAGGTATCAATCCAGTAGGAGACCACGCGCGAGTCCCACGCACCTACACAAACAAATAAGAACCTCACAACCAACGCGATAAAGGGGTTGTCAATCCCTTCACGGTCACTTACGAGAGTGAGGTCTGATAGATATGATAAGATAATATTTTTGGTATTTTTATGATAAAGACTAAAAGTAAAGAAAGCAAAATAAACGGCGCCAGAAATAGCTTGTTGACGGGAGATTAATATGATGGAAGATAGACCCGGGGGCCATAGGTTTCACTAGTGGCTTCTCTCAAGATAGCATAAATATTACGGTGGGTAAACGAATTAATGTTGAGCAATTGATAGAATTGAGCATAGTTATGAGAATATCTAGGTATGATCATGTATATAGGCATCACGTCCGTGACAAGTAGACCGAAACGATTCTGCATCTACTACTATTACTCCACACATCGACCGCTATCCAGCATGCATCTAGAGTATTAAGTTCATAAGAACAGAGTAATGCTTTAAGTAAGATGACATGATGTAGAGGGATAAACTCATGCAATATGATATAAACCCCATCTTTTTATCCTCGATGGCAACAATACAATACGTGCCTTGCTGCCCCTGCTGTCACTGGGAAAGGACACCGCAAGATTGAACCCAAAGCTAAGCAATTCTCCCATTGCAAGAAAGATCAATCTAGTAGGCCAAACCAAACTGATAATTCGAAGAGACTTGCAAAGATAACCAATCATACATAAAAGAATTCAGAGGAGATTCAAATATTGTTCATAGATAATCTTGATCATAAACCCACAATTCATCGGATCTCAACAAACACACAGCAAAAGAAGATTACATCGAATAGATCTCCAAGAAGATTGAGGAGAACTTTGTATTGAGATCCAAAGAGAGAGAAGAAGCCATCTAGCTAATAACTATGGACCCAAAGGTCTGAGGTAAACTACTCACAGATCATCGGAGAGGCTATGGTGTTGATGTAGAAGCCCTCCGTGATCAATGCCCCCTCCGGCGGAGCGCCGGAAAAGGCCCCAAGATGGGATCTCATGGGTACAGAAGGTTCCGTCTCTGATGTTTCCAGGGTATATGGGTATATATAGGAGGAAGAAGTACGTCGGTAGAGCAACGAGGGGCCCACGAGGGTGGAGGGCGCGCCCAGGGGTAGGCGCCCCCCCTGCCTCGTGCCTTCCTTGTTGATTGCTTTACGTAGACTCCAAGTCCTCTGGATCACGTTTGTTCCAAAAATCATGTTCCCGAAGGTTTCATTCCGTTGGACTCCGTTTGATATCCTTTTCCTTCGAAACACTGAAATAGGCAACAAAACAACAATTTGGGTTGGGCCTCCGGTTAATAGGTTAGTCCTAAAAATAATATAAAAGTGTATAAAAAGCCAAATAAACATCCAAAACAGAATATAATATAGCATGGAACAATCAAAAATTATAGATACGTTGGAGACGTATCAAGCATCCCCAAGCTTAATTCCTGCTCGTCCTCGAGTAGGTAAATGATAAAAATAGAATATTTGATGTGGAATGCTACTTAGCATAATTTTCAATGTAATTCTCTTATTTGTGGTATGAATATTCAGATCCGAAAGATTCAAGATAAAAGTTTAATATTGACATAAAAATAATAATACTTCAAGCATACTAACTAAGCAATTATGTCTTCTCAAAATAACATGGCCAAAGAAAGTTATCCCTACAAAATCATATAGTCTGGCTATGCTCTATCTTCACTACACAAAATATTCAAATCATGCACAACCCTGATGACAAGCCAAGCAATTGTTTCATACTTTTGGTGTTCTCAAAATTTTTCAATCTTCACGCAATACATGAGCGTGACCATGGACATAGCACTATATGTGGAATAGAATGGTGGTTGTGGAGAAGACAAAAAAGAAGAAGATAGTCTCACATCAACTAGGCGTATCAACGGGCTATGGAGATGCCCATTAATATATATCAATGTGAGTGAGTAGGGATTGCCATGCAACGGATGCACTAGAGCTATAAGTATATGAAAGCTCAACAAAAGAAACTAAGTGGGTGTGCATCCAACTCGCTTGCTCATGAAGACCTAGGGCATTTTGAGGAAGCCCATCATTGGAATATACAAGCCAAGTTCTATAATGAAAAATTCCCACTAGTATATGAAAGTAATATCATAGGAGACTCTCTATCATGAAGATCATGGTGCTACTTTGAAGCACAAGTGTGGAAAAGGATAGTAGCATTGTCCCTTCTCTCTTTTTCTCTCATTATTTATTTGGGCCTTTTCTCTCTTTTTTATGGCCTCTTTTTTTTGTCCGGAGTCTCATCCCGACTTGTGGGGGAATCATAGTCTCCATCATCCTTTCCTCACTTGGGACAATGCTCTAATAATGATGATCATCACACTTTTATTTACTTACAACTCAAGAATTACAACTCAATACTTAGAACAAAAATATGACTATATGAATGCCTCCGGCGGTGTACCGGGATACGCAATGAATCAAGAGTGACATGTATGAAAATTATGAACGGTGGCTTTGCCACAAATACGATGCCAACTACATGATCATGCAAAGCAATTATGACAATGATGGAGCGTGTCATAGTAAAGGAAACGGTGGTAAGTTGCATGGCAATATATCTCGGAATGGCTATGGAAATGCGATGATAGGTAGGTATGGTGGCTGTTTTGAGGAAGGTATATGGTGGGTGTATGATACCGGCGAAAAGTGTGCGGTATTAAAGAGGCTAGCAATGGTGGAAGGTGAGAGTGCGTATAATCCATGGACTCAACATTAGTCATAAAGAACTCATATACTTGTTGCAAAAATCTACAAGTTATCAAAGCAAAGTATTACGCGCATGCTCCTAGGGGGATAGATTGGTAGGAAAAGACCATCGCTCGTCCCCGACCGCCACTCATAAGGAAGACAATCAATAAATAAATCATGCTCCGACTTCATCACATAACGGTTCACCATACGTGCATGCTACGGGAATCACAAACTTTAACACAAGTATTCTTAAATTCATAACCACTCAACTATCATGACTCTAATATCACCATCTTCATATCTCAAAACAATTATCAAGCATCAAACTTCTCATAGTATTCAACACACTCATAAGAAAAATTTACTAATCTTGGATGCTTATCATATTAGAATTAATTTTTAGGATTAAAGCAAATTACCATGCTGTTTTGTAGGACTCTCAAAATAATATAAGTGAAGCATGAGAGAACAATAGTTTCTATAAAACAAAACCACCGCCGTGCTCTAAAAGATGTAAGTAAAGCACTAGAGCAAAAACTATATAGCTCAAAAGATATAAGTGGAGCACATAGAGTATTCTAATAAATTCCGAATCATGTGTGTATCTCTAAAAAGGTGTGTACAGCAAGAATGATTGTGGTGAACTAAAAGAAAATACTCAAATCATACAAGACGCTCCAAGCAAAACACTTATCATGTGGTGAATAAAAATATAGCTCCAAGTAAAGTTACCGATGGACGAAGACGAAAGAGGGGATGCCTTCCGGGGCATCCCCAAGCTTTGGCTTTTTGGTGTCCTTAGATTAACTTGGGGTGCCATGGGCATCCCCAAGCTTAGGCTCTTGCCACTCCTTGTTCCATAATCCATCAAATCACTACCCAAAACTTGAAAACTTCACAACACAAAACTCAACAGAAAATGTCGTGAGCTCCGTTAACGAAAGAAAACAAAACAGCACTTCAAGGTACTTTATTGAACTCATTATTCATTTATATTGGTGTTAAACCTACTGTATTCCAACTTATCTATGGTTTATAAACTCTTTTACTAGCCATAGATTCATCAAAATAAGCAAACAACACACGAAAAACAGAATCTGTCAAAAACAGAACAGTCTGTAGTAATCTGTAACTAACGCAAACATCTGGAACTCAAAAACTTCTACCAAAATAAGACGACCTAGAAATTTGTTTATTGATCTACTGCAATTGGAATCAGTATTTTATCACATTCTGGTGATTTTTAACAATTGTTTTCGTGAACATAAAGTTTCTGGAATTTTCAGCAAGATCAAATAACTATCATCCAAGAAGATCCTATAGGTTTAACTTGGCACAAACACTAATTAAAACATAAAACAAATCTAACCAGAGGCTAGATCAAATATTTATTCCTAAACAGAACCAAAAAGCAAAAAAATCTAAAATAAAATTGGGTTGCCTCCCAACAAGCGCTATCGTTTAACGCCCCTAGTGCTCACATCAAAGACAAGAATTAAAGCACGAAGAGAGCATCATGAAACATGTGACAAACACATCTAAGTCTAACATACTTCCTATGTATAGGCATCTTATAGGCAAACAAATTATCATAGCAAGCAAAAACTAGCATATGCAAGGAAGCGGAAAGAAACAATAGCAATCTCAACATAACAAGAGGTGATTTAGTAACATGGAAATTTCTACAATCATATTTTCCTCTCTCATAATAATTACATGTGGGATCATAAGCAAATTCAACAAAATAGCTATCACATAAAATATTTTCAACACGATCCACATGCATGCAAAGTTGACACTCTTCCAAAATAGTGGGATTAACATTAACTAAAGTCATGACCTCTCCAAACCCACTTTTATCAAAAATACCATAAGATTGAACATTCTCCAAATATGTGGGATCTAAAGTTGACATTCTTCCAAATCAACTTTCAATATTATTGCAAACACTATTATCAATCTCATATACATCATGGGGCTTAAATAAATTTTCAAGATCATAAGAAGAATCACCCCAATCATGATCACTGCAACAAGTAGTAGACATAGCAAAACTAGCCTCCCCAAGCTTAGGGTTTTGCATATTATTAGAACAATTGACATCAAGAGAATTTATAGTAAAATCATTGCGATCATGCTTTTCATTCAAGGAGCTATCGTGAATCTCTTCATAAATTTCTTCATCACAATTTTCAGATTCACGAATTTCAAGCAAAACCTCATAAAGATAATCTAGTGCACTCAAATCACTAGAAATTGGTTCATCATAATTAGATATCTTAAAAAGATTAGCATGGGGATGAGGATCCATAAAATTTTAGCAAGCGAAGATGCAAGCAAAAAGAAGGCACATGGAAAAAGAGGGAGAATAAAACGACAAAGGTGAAGTGGGGGAGAGGAAAACGAGAGGCAAATGGCAAATAATGTAATGCGAGGGATAAGAGTTTGTGATGGGTACTTGGTATGTCTTGACTTGTGCGTAGACTCCCCGGCAACGGCGCCAGAAATCCTTCTTGCTACCTCTTGAGCACTGCGTTGGTTTTCCCTTGAAGAGGAAAGGGTGATGCAGTAAAGTAGCGTAAGTATTTCCCTCAGTTTTTGAGAACCAAGGTATCAATCCAGTAGGAGACCACGCGCGAGTCCCACGCACCTACACAAACAAATAAGAACCTCACAACCAACGCGATAAAGGGGTTGTCAATCCCTTCACGGTCACTTACGAGAGTGAGATCTGATAGATATGATAAGATAATATTTTTGGTATTTTTATGATAAAGACTAAAAGTAAAGAAAGCAAAATAAACGGCGCCAGAAATAGCTTGTTGACGGGAGATTAATATGATGGAAGATAGACCCGGGGGCCATAGGTTTCACTAGTGGCTTCTCTCAAGATAGCATAAATATTACGGTGGGTAAAGGAATTACTGTCGAGCAATTGATAGAATTGAGCATAGTTATGAGAATATCTTGGTATGATCATGTATATAGGCATCACGTCCGTGAAAAGTAGACCGAAACGATTATGCATCTACTACTATTACTCCACACATCGACTGCTATCCAGCATGCATCTAGAGTATTAAGTTCATAAGAACAGAGTAATGCTTTAAGTAGGATGACATGATGTAGAGGGACAAACTCATGCAATATGATATAAACCCCATCTTTTTATCCTCGATGGCAACAATACAATACGTGCCTTGCTGCCCCTGCTGTCACTGGGAAAGGACACCGCAAGGTTGAACCCAAAGCTAAGCAATTCTCCCATTGCAAGAAAGATCAATCTAGTAGGCCAAACCAAACTCATAATTCGAAGAGACTTGCCAAGATAACCAATCATACATAAAAGAATTCAGAGGAGATTCAAATATTGTTCATAGATAATCTTGATCATAAACCCACAATTCATCGGATCTCGACAATCACACCGCAAAAGAAGATTACATCGAATAGATCTCCAAGAAGATCGAGGAGAACTTTGTATTGATATCCAAAGAGAGAGAAGAAGCCATCTAGCTAATAACTATGGACCCGAAGGTCTGAGGTAAACTACTCACACATCATCGGAGAGGCTATGGTGTTGATGTAGAAGCCCTCCGTGATCAATGCCCCCTCCGGCGGAGCGCCGGAAAAGGCCCCAAGATGGGATCTCACGGGTATAGAAGGTTGCGGTGGTGGAAATAGGGTTTTGGCTCCTCTCTGATGTTTCTAGGGTATATGGGTATATATAGGAGGAAGAGGTACGTCGGTGGAGCAATGAGGGGCCCACGAGGGTGGAGGGCGCGCCCCCCTGCCTCGTGCCTTCCTCGTTGATTGCTTTACGTAGACTCCAAGTCCTTTGGATCACATTTGTTTCGAAAATCACGTTCCCGAAGGTTTCATTCCGTTTGGACTCCGTTCGATATCCTTTTCCTTCGAAACACTGAAATAGGTAAAAAAAACAGCAATTTGGGCTGGGCCTCCGGTTAATAGGTTAGTCCCAAAAATAATATAAAAGTGTATAATAAAGCCCAATAAACACCCAAAACAGAATATAATATAGCATGGAACAATCAAAAATTATAGATACGTTGGAGACGTATCAAAGGCGCGGCTGTCGGGCCCTGCCCGGCAGCCACCCTTTTGTACAGGCCTTGCCTCAGCTGCATGTACCCCTTTTACAAAGCCAGGCGATGACCCTGAGCAACAGAGAAATAAATGAAGTGTTGGGGGCCCCCGACCAAGTTGCATGCATGCATTAGCATTTCAAGAGCATTGCATAAGCATTCCATGAGGATTTGCATATGCATATAGATAGGATCGCATCCTGCATCATTCTCATCTGCCTGAAGCTGCAGGTTCCTGCCGTGAACTTAGCTTCTACAAGGAGTTGGGGAGATGCACTAGCACTGTGATCCCTGGCAAGCCAAATAGATTAGTTCTACCTCTTGTCCATAAGTGTTCTGTAAGCTGAAACTTGTGCATGAGGAAACCCAACCGCTTTTTGAAACTTAGGTGCTCCCATCCTTGGCTCGAACGTTGCTTCAGCCAGGATGGTCGAAGTGGCCTTGGGTGAAAATAGATTGGCGGGGGGCTGGTCCCTTTGTTTTTTACCCAGTAGACTCAGTTCTCTGGCAACAAAATAAAAAGGGTGCCGGCAGGATAGCCTGCCGAGGAAAACTCGTTTGTTTAAACAAAGAGGCATTTGCACCTCTGCATCGGCATGTACATGCACGAGTTCCCAGCAAGGTTCATCTTTTCCATTAATATGCTAATCATACAAGTACAAGCCTTACAGAACACAGACATGGACTCGAGAGATTAGATTATTTGAACTAAAATTTGGCAAGTGCCTACAGATTTAAGATTGAAAAAAGATAAACGCTCCGTAAACTCATCTCCTTGTCCCTCTTATCCCAGGTAGTGCGGTGGGAAGAGAAGAATGTAGGCGACACGCTGGCACAACGCCACCCCGATCCCCGTCAGGAGCTGCCAAACACAGCCTGACAAGATCGGGAGTGGCAAGGCTACGAAGGAGGAAAACAGATGGAGCACCTTAGCGGCCCCCTGGTCACTGCTTACAGGACCAGGCAGAAGGCTCCAGCACAAGCACCGGCAGGAAAGGCCGTCAGGACCCAGCCAGCAGGCCGCCGGAGGAAGCGGAAGCGCCAGGAGGGCGACCCCGGCAACCGAGAAAATGATGATGACGGTGCCGGGGAAGGGAAGGGGAAGGCAGAGGGATGAGGCAACATGTCGCCAGTACGAGACGAACGCGTCGATGCAGTCGTACTCCGACTGGACGGCCTGCCTCCCGCCTTCTCAATCTTCCCTGGCTTCATCTTCATCAACACTGCTCCAGGGAGGCACCGACCTCGCAGCCTGGCGCCTTCTCTGGAGAGACAGCGAGCGACCAAGACGACCAGGGGGCTCGAAGCGCGTCATTCCCCACTTCGGCGGGCGGGAAGGCGAGCCTCTCGTGGACATCAACCCCAGGACCTCCGGAAGGGGCGGTGCTGCGATTACCAACGATCCCCAGCCCTGCCTCCCAGACAAGCTCCGAAGACGCCGAGGACCCGATCGCCCGGCCACGGGCAGCAGTAGCCCGGAGCTGGGCACCGCACTACTCAACAGACAGCCAATCGTGGCGGAAGGAGGAAGCGATTCCCCACAACGAGGAAGTTTCATATCTCCCGTGCCACGGGCGATTTGTCCACGGCGCCTTTTGCACACATGGACCGGGCTCACTCCCTAAGGGCCAACACAAACATTCGACAACTCTAAACACAAGCTGGAGCCCGGGGCTTGTCCCTAGACTCTTTTATTCAACATGACCAGCAAGAGGTAGAAGCCAGGGAAGAGAAGGGATGCGGAGATGGAGCTCAGCTCCCCCTTCGCCCCTCCTTATAAAGGCGGGCCGAGGAGGGAAGCCGCTCCCTCGACGAGCGACCACCGCCCTCCTTCGCCAATTCAAGAAGACCGGGCCCTCACCCTGATACTCTCCCGTGCCACGCACCTCCGTGACCTACCCTGCGCGATGCATGCAACATACGTGGATAAGGATGAGGACATGGTGGGAAGAGTGAATTGGCAGTTTCTACCCCGTGCGTTAAAGTCATTCACGGGCCATTCCAAGAGCGGCCCCACCACTATTGGCTTTACACGACGCGTGGAGAAACCAGAAACTGGCCCAGGCTCAAGATTAATGAAGAAGCAAAAAAGACTCCAAGAGACCAGCCTCTTCGGTGCCCCTGCCTGTGCACTTATTAGGGCCTACCCCGACGACGCTCGGCAGCGCGATCAGGGCAGGCCCGGGGGCTTCTGTTGGTGCAACAAACCCTGGCTCTATTGCCCAGACTTTGCACAGGCACGTGAACAAGATTGCAGCACCAAACCAAGTCAAAGCACAAGAGATCAAGATCTTCAAAGAACCAACATGCAGACAAAGAAGACCAAGACCAAGCTAAAGAAGCAGGACACCGCCAGGAGAAAATTCTCCCTTGCCGGGCAGCTGAGCCTGGCAAGGACGGGGGCTCCCCCCGGAAGAAGACCCCCACGCCTCCTCGGCAGGGCCTGGCGGGGCTCGCGGAGGCAAAACCACCTCACCAAGCTGTTTCACCACAACCCACGTCGTTGATTAATGCGGTGTCAAGCAGCAAAGTGACTAAGTGGCAGTCATTCGCCACATGGCGGCCTCTTTCTATAGGAAATACCTACAGGCGGCACCCGTCCTGCGACGTGTCGAACGAGCAGGCGTGGAGCTGGCAAAATTGCCCGGCAAGGCTTGCCGGACGAACGATGATGTGACGTTGAGCGGTGCATTTAATGCGCCTTGTTAGCCTGTGGAGTTAGGTATGATAGCACTGTTTGCTATCTTATCAGTGCATAATGGTTGTTTTGCCATTGTGGTGACCCCTTAACCTATAAAAGGAGGCTCATGGCAGCCATAGAAAGGGTTAGAAGGTCGAACACCCACACTCTCATACGCGCGTAGCCACTGCCTCCCCCGAGGCGCCCCTGCCGAGCAAGTGTACTACGCTCCACCACCATTCTTCCACCATCAATCCACCAAAGCAAGAGTAGGGTTTTACGCCTTGCGGCGGCCCGAACCTGGGTAAAATCGCCCGTGTGATTTCTGCCGTGCTGCCCCGCGTTCTTCTGCTCTTTGTGCAACGTGACATCCCCCCTGCCGAACCAGCAAGGGACCCTTTGTCCCATAGGTGGCCGTGGTTTCCAACGACAGCATCTATGTCTATCGTGCTGCGAAACTACCGCCTCTTCAACCTGCGCCTTGTTACCCCGAAATTTTAAGATATCTCTTTGTCTCGTTGTGCTCCGAAAACTCCCTCCATCTCAACCCGCGCCTTGCTATCCCAAAATTAGGACGCGCGCGAAAACTCCCACCTCCTGCGAAATCCCGACACGCGAAATGCTCATGATACCCCTGAACCGAAGAAAACGCCTAGCTCAGATCGGTGGGGGTACTTTTGTAACTTACCCTACATTTCGGACAAGCACGTCCCTAAGCCATGGTTCCCCCCTCCCATCCCATCCGCCCACTCATTCATACACCGAGGCCGCGAAAACCCGCGAAGCCCCACACCCACCTTCGTCCGCCACTCAGTCGGAGTCTCTTCCCCAAAGACGTCGTCCACAGCAACACCTCGACGTCCCTCATCCACCATACCGGATGAGGATCCGTCGTCGATCTCGTCATCCCACCGGTTCAGCCACCCCGTCCTCCACCTCCAAGGAGCTGCCTCGATGTTCCCCTCATCTTTCGCACCACCTCCATTCCCACACCGCCGTCTTCACCTGCACCACCGGAAGAGCACCATCATCACCGATTCCTCGGATGAAGCCGAGGCCTAATCGGCGCCACCAAAGAGGTTCTACACTAATTGCTGCATTTTCTTCTTGATTCGATCTCACGATGCTGTCGGCGCTTGGTCCCGAGCCGACATGGCGCGGCTCCATCTACGGCGGCGGCGCCGACCACTTCCTCCACGGCGTCCCTCCCTCGGGGGCAACGTCCACATCAGTAGGAGCTTCTACTGCTTTGGCTCTCGCTCGCGCTGCTGCTCTACTCTTGCTCTCGGTCCCCTGCCTGGTCTGCTCTTGCTCGCGCTGCTGCTCTCACTCTTGCTTGCGCTGCTGCTCTACTCTTGCGCGCGCTGCTACTACATGAGCAGCCTATCCTACTCTCGGTTGAGCCCCTGCAGCTGCTACCCAAGATGCTGCTACACGACTAGTTGCCCTGACTCTCGCACGTGCTGCTTCTGCTGCTACTGCTTTTCTGCTAGTAGTGCGTTCAGTTCGACAGTAAAATTCAGTTTCAACTACAAAATTCAGTTTCGATAGTTAAATTCAGTTCCGACAGTTAAGTTCAGAGATGAGTGGCTGATGTATTTTACATCTAGAACTTTGTGGTTATGTATTTTACATCATCTATTGGAGATGCTATTAGAATTCCACTCAGGTTTACGTTGTCTCTCTTGTCCTGCTTCAGCCTCGCCACCGTACAACTCACCGGAGCTGCTCCAACTATGAAACCCTCCATCACAGCGGAGCAGTACCCCCGGATGCATCTCTAGACGCCTAAGATCTTCTTACCCTCCTCTGACAGCCAAATCAGCCAGAGCATCCTCACCGACCAACCCAATCACGCTGAGATCGACATGGCTTCGCCGAAGAGGTTGTACACTTGTTGGATCGCTTTTTTACTCTACATGTTATATATATTGTCCACTGAGCACACATAGTAACGTGAAATACGATTAGTTTCTCCTACTATATGACAAGCAGTGAGGTACCAAGCAACTTAGCTATCTGTGATGGACTCTCTTGAACGCCATCATTATTTACTTCTGCGCGTTTGAGCCATGCATTTGTAGATGGGCCTGGGATTTGAGCTAGTAGGGCAGTGGCCTGGGTCCAAAGTAGTAGAAGTAGCACAAAAACATTTTTTAGTGTAGGCTTTTCCCTATTCAAGCCTGCCTACTAGAATCGCCAGTGCTTGAAAGGAAAAGTGAAGAAAAAACATAGGAATTGGAAAGTTTCCTATGGTACTAGTATTCATGCATTTGGTTCAAAGGAATGGAGCAAAGGAAAACTGTAGGATTTGTTACTTTAGTGTCTCCTTGAAAGAATAACCGTAGGAATTTTAATATCCACTTGTCCTCCTTTTCAAATTCCTATTCATGAAGCACAAGACTAAGAGATAGTAGCACAATATCGTTATAACCGTACATTTTCTTGTGGTTTGACTTAATCTCACCATGCTTCTTTGCATCTTGTGATCTTCCAATTCTTGTGAACCAAACACCCAGATTGGCAAAAATCTTGTGTTTTTAAATTCTCTGTTTTGCACGTGCATTCCTATCCTATTCCTGTGTATTTCCTATCCCTACATTGTTAGAATCCTCCAATTCAAACAAGCCCTTACAGAATTACTTCTGTTACACATATGTGTCAAAGAAAACCTTCTGTGGTTTGTCCTGCTCCTGCTGCGCTGTGTTCCAACCCAGCTCAGCTGCACCAACGACGGAAGGTTCACCACAGCAGGGATCCGCCCTCCAGACTGTTGGTCACACTGGTGCGCGCCGGTCCTAAACAAACGGTTTTTAACCCCTTTCCGCGACGGCATTTGGAACCGTCGCCAAGTGAGTGTGGGCGATACGGGGGTCCTTCCCACACGACCCAGAAACTGTCAGGGATAGGTCCCCTACAGTACTCCTACTCGTTTCTGCTCGCATTCGGTATTCTGTGGTGCTACGTTTACGATGCGCGGCCCATCACAAACGGTTCACTATTATAGAACGTGTATGATGCGCGGCCCATCACAAACGGTTCACCGTTAAGAAGATTAGCTAATCGTCGTACGAGTGTCGGACAGGATTACGAAATGTCCGACCGTCGTAACATCGTCGTACACGACAACTATCGCACATGCTATTCTATGGTGCAACGTTTACGATGCATACTTCATCAGAAACAGTTCATGGTTGCGAATCGTGTATGATAAGGCAACTAACAAAAACGTTTAGTTTGCCCGCACCGTTTGTGACATTGTCTGACATCGCACACGCTTTGCAAACAGCAACTGTGTGCATGCTTGCACATATTTTCTCTCTGTGAACCGTCTCAGATTAAGGTGGATATCGCAAACGTTTGTGTTTTACTAACCGTGTGTGCCGTAACAACCTGGAGAGCGTAATTTCACCATAATTTAATTGCTGCTTTTCCAAATTGTACCGGATTTGGATTTGAATTGGAATGTATGCTACAGCTTTATTCATATCTATCAGGTTCAAACAACCAATGCATTATTCGATTCATAGGTACATATGTTCAAGAATTACATAAGAACCAAATAAAGAATGATGAACCACAGTTGTATACTTGTACTATTAAAGACGGTAAAGAAAGAGGCGAATATATTCTGGTTGCTGGACAAGGTGAAGCGGAATGCCCATATTGTGCCCTCCTCCCTGCAGAAGGCACGCACGACTCTAGTCCAACCCCTTGTGATGGTCGACCGCCCATCCTTCACGTTCTTCATGAAAACATCTAGATAATCATCGTATTCTGGTAGAAATATTTTAACCTTTGCATGCCCACCAATCATGTAGTTTGAGAGCAATCTTGAGTAAACTGCTTTGGCAACCACTGCAAAGGAAAAAGATTCACACATTGTCATCTAACACAACTCATTATGGGCAGTAAAAAGAAGGCTGCAGAGTTCTTACTTACCATCCTGCAGTTCGCTGTTGTCTTGGATAAAGTGTAAACAAATAGTTTAATTGCCATCTTTGGACCCATTTTACTAACAATCTTTATCAGCTTCCTCACTTGATGTTGGTTCATCGATATCTCATTGCCCCATACGCAGAAAGGGTCAAAACGCGGATCTTTACCAATGACATATGTACCTAAAAGCACCAAGTTAATATTAGAAGCTAAACAGCAATTGCACAATGATGTAGTACAACACTCTTTTATAATATGTCTATATACATCCGTATGTGGTAGTCCATTTGAAATCTCTAAAAAGACAAATATTTAGGAACGGAGGTAGTATCTTATAACATCCAATATACTCACATATTAGATGAATTAACATCTTATATTATGGGCCAGAAGGAATTTAGTTCATTCTTACAAATTATCTGTTGTTGTATCCATGGGTTACAGTTAGTTTGAGCTAGTTCGGGCTCAAATAGCCCTAAAGTATATCTAAACATGAGGGCTAGTTTGAGCTAGTTGCATCTATAACCCACCCAAAAAACTAGTATCCAACCCAAGAGGTGCTAATAGGAGCTAGTTCTCCTAGTGCGTTTATTGTCAATGTAACCCTGCCATCCAAACAACTCTTTGGATGGAGTTAGTTCAGGGTTAGTAATGAGCTAGAAACTAACTCTAACCTCTAGCTAAGTTGAGTATCCAAACAGGGTTGTATTGTTGTTGTTGCTGCTGCTGCTCTTCTACGTATATCTTGACATTATTAGAACATTAATGTAACACTCTTCCTTGTTGCTATGTAGCCTAGGTTTGCATATTTAGACAATAAGTAAAGTGCATGTTACTATGTAGCCTCAGATACATTACATATGGCCCTAGTTAACCTAAGGAAAAATGGGTTGCAGATATATTCAGTTAAAAGTCCGATTCACCGATTAGTCCCTTATCAGCCGCCGGCCTATATGGTACTAGCTACCGATATCCTGAACAGTGAGCAGATATAAGCCATGGGATGAAACCAACCTCGATGGAAAACAGCAGTCGTTCCCAAAATTGTCCTGTGTAGGTACATCAAGAAGCATGTTAAGCACAACAGGCTAAACATCAACCAAAATTACACATGGCAGACAAAATAATCTCCAAAAGATAGCTTCAGTGTGCAGGTTTAAGCACGCTAGTAAAGCAAAACAAGTGGAAAGGTGTGCTAACTGCAACAGGCCAAACATTTAACAACAAGCAAACATGGTCATTCAAACTGTATTGTGCCGGTCTAAGTACACTGGTTATGGTTAAATAAAAATGGAAAGGTGTGTTAACTACAAGATGCAGCAACCAAATGTAGTCATTCATAGTGGTATTGTTGAAACTGGTACTGATGAAATTGAACTGCATAGTTCATACTTGCACATATAGAACATCACGTTGTGAATAACTGGAATAAACAAGGCATACTACGAACAACCAAAGATAGCATTTCAAACTGAACATATGCTAACTACAAACAACCAAACAATCAAAAAACTTTAAAAGAGGCATATGCTAGCTATAACAGGCTTAACAGGAAGCAAATATATGCATTCCTATTGGTATGTTTAAAACTGGATTGATGAAATGTATTGCACAGTAAATAATTGCACATATAGAGCATCACATTGTGAACAACTGAAATAAACAAGGCATACTGCCAACAACCAGATATAGCAATTAAAACTGGACATATTCTCACTACACTACAAAAGGGACTCGACAAAACAAATCATGGGTTCCCCCTCTGAACAGGCATGGCAAAACAAATCATGGGTTTCCTCACTTGTCACGGATGGGCTCGTTCCCGTGGGAAGAGCACGGACCCTGGATGCGCTCCATGTTGTCGCTGATGGGCTCCTTCCCCTTGGAAGAGCACGGCTGTAGGGTGCCCTCCCTGATGTCGCAGACGGACGCTTTCCCCTTGGAAGAGCAGATGGGCTCTTTCCCCTTGGAAGAGCCGGAGAGGGTGCCCTCCTCGTGGTCGTCGTCGATGAGATCTGACTTGGAAGCTGTGGATCCCAAGCCAGCGTCGCAGAACGTGTCCTTCAGAAATGACAAAAGGGGCTCGATGGCGATGTAGAATGGCAAATTGTTGACAGCGAGCCAGAGGAGATCAGCGGCGGGGCCATGGATGAGATCGACGGCGGTTGAACCCGAGAGGTTGGGGGTGGGCCACTTAACCTGTGACACAGCCCGCCTGAGGGTGTCGCTGTCTATGACCTCGATGTCGTAGCCGGAGGACGAGACATGCCCGCATACTCTAGCCTGCTGCTTGAGTGCCTGCCGCCAGTAATGGTCGCCATCTTCCTCGGCGACGTCGGGCGAAGAGACCGCTATACACCTCTTTTGGGCCAGTCGCTCCTCGAGATCCACGGGAAGCATAGCCGGGCTTAGGCTGCGAAGCTCTGGAGTGGGGGATGGGGATGGGGATCTGTGGGAAAGGGGGCATTTGGCAGGCGTCATCTAAGAAACTCAGGGCGGCCTGGGTATGGAGATCGGTGGGTAAGCTGCACGGGCAAACCGGCAGATGTTGATGATAATCCCCAAGTGTAGGGAATCATCGTAGCAATTCCCAAAGGTGGAAGTGATAAGTATGGAGTGTCGAACCCACAAGGAGCTAAAGGTAAGATCAATATTCTCTCAAGTCCTATCTGCCACTGATACGACTCTACGTACATCGAATGTTTACTTCCAACTAGAAACGAGAAATAAAACTACGTTGTGGGTATGAAGAGGATAACTTTGCATGATACCGGAGAGCTAAAATATAAAAGTAGGTGCTGTTATCATAAAGTTAGAATATATTACTAAATATTATAAATAGCGAGTGTGGAATATGATGGATCGGTGTGCGGAATTGTCCTAGCCAATTGTTAACAAGACCGGTGGTAGTCATTGCAATTTCATATGAGGGAGAGGCATAAGCTAACATACTTTCTCTTCTTGGATCATATGCACTTATGATTGGAACTCTAGCAAGCATCCGCAACTACTAAAGATCATTAAGGTAAAACCCAACCATAGCATTAAAGCATCAAGTCCCCTTTATCCCATACGCAACAACCCCCTTACTCGGGTTTATGCTTCTGTCACTCAAGCAACCCACTATAAGCGAATCATAAACATATTGCAACACCCTTTAGCGGGAATCCTTCACGCTTGCGCGACACGGAGGGCACAATAGGACAACACCAAAATAAAACATACAACTCATACCAATCTATATCATCAATCAACCCAATGACAAAGGATATGTACTCAAAACATCATAGGATGGCAACACATCATTGGATCATAATATGTGGCATAAAGCGCCATGTTCAAGTAGGGATTACACCGGGGTGTGGGAGAGTGGACCGCGTAAAAGAGATGAGGATGGTGATGATGGTGGTGATGTTGATGAAGACGATCACCGCGGCGATGATTCCCCTCCCGATGGCACTCCGGTGTCACCGAGTGAGAGGAGGAGAGGTTCTCCCCCTTGTGCTTCCTCCTCCATGGCCTCCCCCCTATATGGGGAGAGGTTCTCCCTCTGGTCCTTGGCCTTCAAGGCAATGATTGACCCTCCGGGATCCTCCTCCATGGCCTCCGGTGATTATGGCCCCCTCCAGCAGGGTGCCAGAGAGGGCCTAGATTGATTTCTCGTGGCTACAGAGACTTGCGGCGGCGGAACATCCGATATAGGTTATTTTCCGAAGGTTTTTGTATTTATAGGAGAGGATGGCGTCGAGAACAAGTCAGGGTGTCCCCGAGGCAGCCACGAGATAGGGGGGCGCGCCCCCACCCTCGTGGGGCCCACGGGACTCCCCTCCGGTAGATTTTTGCTCCAGTATTTTTTATATTTTCCAGAAAAATTCTCCGTTGATTTTCATCGCATTCCGAGAACTTTTATTTCTGCACAAAAACAACACCACGGTAGTTCTGCTGAAAATAGCGTCAGTCCAGGTTAGTTCTAATTAAATCATACCAAAATCATATAAAACTATTGTAAACATGGCATGAATACTTCATAAATTATAGATACGTTGTAGACGTATCAGTTGACAATGGAGGCCTTGCGACGGCGGTGGCGGCGGCGGTGGGGACTTTGCTAGGGTTTTGAGCAAGGGAGGGTGTGTGTGTGTGTGCGCGCGCGCACACGCTCGAGGAGGTTTTGGTGTGTGTGTGTGTGTGGAGGAGGGCGCGGGGTGTTTGAGGAAATGATGCGGGTACAGAAAATTTTACTACGCGGGAGTGAAATGCGAGGCTATTGAAAATTTTGATGATAGTGCATCGCACACGGTCCGGAGATAACAACCGTGTGTTATGAAACAGAAAAACCCTCGAGGCGGGAAGATATTTTCTAGTGATGCAGGCGGGATTGGGAACAAGAAACATCGCACACGGTCCGGAGATAACAACCGTGTGTTATGAAACAGAAAAACCCTCGAGCGGGCAGATATTTTTGAGAGGGGATCCTCATGGAGCCCAATGTACTGTGCGGATGTGTGCGTGACAGGTGCACCGGCGTGGCACACGGTTAGTTTGAGTGAACCGTGTCTGTTGCGTCATCCGACTTGTCTAATGTTCATAAATTTGGCGAAAAATGACGCGGTAGAGGGTCAGAACACGAACACACTTGCATGTGGACCAAATTTATGTATCAAAAGGGTGGTTTGATTTTCAAATACCAAATGCAACTTCGATGTGGCACCTCTCTTGCAAAGCGCACAGTATTGCTTGCCCCCCCTCGTGTCGGCATGAAGGGAATCCTAAGCTATGAATGCATGCCCCCTCCCCCTCAACCGAGGTTCACCTAGCAAAGTGCAAAGTAGCTAGCAGCCCCCCTCCTCCCTCGTGTTGTCATGAAGGGAATCCGAAGCTATGATTGCATGCCCCCCAACCGAGGATCACCGTAGCAAAGTGCGAAGTAGCTAGCAGCCCCCTCCCTCGTGTCGACACAAAGGGAATCCTAAGCTATGAATGCATGCCCCCCAACCAAGGTTCACCTAGCAAAGTGTGAAGTAGAGCTAGCAGCCCCCCTCCCTCATGTCGGCACGAAGGGATTCCTAAGCTATGAATGCATGCCCCCCCCCAACCGAGGTTCACCTAGCAAAGTGCGAAGTAGCTAGCAGCCCCCCTCCCTTGTGTCGGCACGAAGGGAATCCTAGCTAAGCTATGAATGCATGCCCTCCCCCCCCCCCAACTGAGGTTCGCCCTAGCAAAGTGCGAAGTAGCTAGCAGCCACCCCTCCCTCGTGTTGGCACGAAGGGAATCCTAAGCTATGAATGCACATGCCCCCCCCCCCGAACCGAGGTTCACCTAGCAAAGTGCGAAGTAGCTAGCAGACCCCCTCCCTCGTGTCGGCACGAAGGGAATCCTAAGCTATGAATGCATGCCCTCCCCCCCCCCAACCGAGGTTCACCCTAGCAAAGTGCAAAGTAGCTAGCAGCCACCCCTCCCTCGTGTCGGCACGAAGGGAATCCTAAGCTATGAATGTCTGCCCCCCCCCCAACCGAGGTTCACCTAGCAAAGTGCGAAGTAGCTAGTAGCCCCCCCCTCGTGTCGCCACGAAGGGAATCCTAAGCTATGAGCATGCCCCCTCCCCCCCAACCGAGGTTCACCTAGCAAAGTGCAAAGTAGCTAGCAGCCCCCCACCCCCCTCGTGTCGCCACGAAGGGAATCCTAATTAAGCTATGAATGCATGCCCCCCCAACCGAGGTTCACCTAGCAAAGTGCGATGTAGCAACCCCCCCCCCCCCCCCGCACACACACACTTTCAGTCGGCGGGCCAGAGAGGCATATATCTTACCAAGATGGATCGTAAAACGAAGCAAGAATAATCCTAATCCACCTTGGTCGTACAACCTCTCTCTTGTTGTTGCTCAAAGTGATGGTCGTCCATGCGACCCCGGAGATGGGCTAGCTCACCAATAATCACGCAAGTAGCTAGTCCCCGAAGACAACCACTGCATGCGTGTGGCCCAAACATATGTATGGAGAGGTGTGTTTTTGAGTAACAATGGAACAACTTTGATGTGGCACCATGATTTCGAACTAGAAATCCCCACACTGAGTGAGGGTTAGGTTGACGATGCATATGTATGTTACACCACACTTCAAGCCAACGACGGGGATTCATATATGCATGCATGTGTGCATAGTATATGCGCTCAAACTTAATTAGGTCTGAAGCTCACCATGACCTATACTACAATAACACGAACCAAATGAAGAATCCGCCATGGTAACCTATCTTGTTGTTGGGTCAAGGTGATCATGGATGTCCACGCGGGCCCACGAATATATAGGCTTGTCGCCGATAACCACGCGAGGGAGTGTATCGTTTGAAGGCGACCACTAAATGCATATGTATGGAGGTGATGCGTGCATGCATGTTTGAATACACAACATTGATCTGGCGCGTGTGTCAAAAATCATACACTAGCTCCCCACACAGAGCGAGATCGGTTCATGATGGTGTCATTGTACTAGCCACTTCGACTCGATGGGAGGGATTCATGCGTACACATGCATGAGTGTGTGCTCAAAGTGTATCATTGATGACCCACAAGTATAGGGGATCTATCGTAGCCCTTTCGATAAGTAAGAGTGTCGAACCCAATGAGGAGCAGAAGGAAATGATAAGCGGTTTTCAGCAAGGTGTTCTCTGCAAGCACTGAAATTATAGGTAACAGATAGTTTTGAGATAGGATAATTTGTAACGAGCAACAAGTAACAAAAGTAAATAAAGTGCAGCAAGGTGGCCCAATCCTTTTTGTAGCAAAGGACAAGCCTGGACAAACTCTTATATAGAGAAAAGCGCTCCCGAGGACACATGGGAGTTATCGTCAAGCTAGTTTTCATCACGTTCATATAATTCGCGTTCGGTACTTTGATGATTTGATATGTGGGTGGACCGGTGCTTGGGTGCTGCCCTTACTTGGACAAGCATCCCACTTATGATTAACCTCTATTGGAAGCATACGCAACTACAACAAAAGTATTAAGGTAAATCTAACCATAGCATGAAACATATGGATCCAAATCAGCCCCTTACGAAGCAACGCATAAACTAGGGTTTAAGCTTCTGTCACTCTAGCAACCCATCATCTACTTATTACTTCCCAATGCCTTCCTCTAGGCCCAAATAATGGTGAAGTGTTATGTAGTCAACGTTCACATAACACCACTAGAGGATAGACAACATACATCTCATCAAAATATCGAACGAATACCAAATTCACATGACTACTAATAGCAAGACTTCTCCCATGTCCTCAGGAACAAACGTAACTACTCACAAAGCATATTCATGTTCATAATCAGAGGAGTATTAATATGCATATAGGATCTGAACATATGATCTTCCACCAAATAAACCAACTAGCATCAACTACAAGGAGTAATCAACACTACTAGCAACCTACAGGTACCAATCCCAGACTTAGAGACAAGAATTGGATACAAGAGATGAACTAGGGTTTGAGAGGAGATGGTGCTGGTGAAGATGTTGATGGAGATTGCCCTCTCCCGATGAGAGGAGCGTTGGTGATGACGATGGCGATGATTTCCCCCTCCCGGAGGGAAGTGTCCCCGGCAGAACAGCTCTGCCGGAGCCCTAGATTGGTTCCGCCAAGGTTCCGCCTCGTGGCGGCGGAGTCTCGTCCCGAAAGCTTGCTTATGATTTTTCTTCGGACGAAAGACTTCATATAGCAGAAGATGGGCACCGGAGGGCCAACAGGGGGCCCATGAGGCAGGGGGGCGCGCCCCCCACCCTCGTGGACAGATGGTGGCCCCCCTGACGTATTCTTCCGCTCAATATTTTTTATTATTTCCAAAAATAACTTTCGTGGAGTTTCAGGACTTTTGGAGTTGTGCAGAATAGGTCTCTAATATTTGCTCCTTTTCCAGCCCAGAATTCCAGCTGCCGGCATTCTCCCTCCTTATGTAAACCTTGTAAAATAAGAGAGAATAGGCATAAGTATTGTGACATAATGTGTAATAACAGCCCATAATGCAATAAATATCGATATAAAAGCATGATGCAAAATGGACGTATCAACTCCCCCAAGCTTAGACCTCGCTTGTCCTCAAGCGGAAGCCGATAACGATAAATATGTCCACATGTTTAGAGGTAGAGGTGTCGATAAAATAAAATACGGACATGAGGGCATCATGATTATTCTCATAACAGCAACATATATGGATATTGTCATATGATTTCTTATGCTCAAGTAATAATCTATTCACAATGCAAAGTATGAATCAGAAACTTTATTGAGAACTAACAAACTATAATCTCAGTCATTGAAGCAATTGCAATTTATCATAACATCAGAAAGAGTCTATGTCAGAGCTTTCTAGCAAGTCCACATACTCAACTATCATTTAGTCTTTCATAATTGCTAACACTCACGCAATACTTGTGGTTACGGAGTTTTAATCGGACACAGAGAAAGATAGGGGCTTATAGTTTCGCCTCCCAACCTTTTACCTCAAGGGTAATGTCAACAATAATAATTCATGCTAACCTACATCCAATTAGATATATATATATCAGGATCTTTCCAACATCCTGTGCTTGCCAAAGGATAAAATGTAAAAAGGAAAGGTGAAGATCACCATGACTCTTGCATAAGGTAGAAGATAATAATAAAAGATAGGCCCTTCGCAGAGGGAAGCAGAGGTTGCCATGCGCTTTCAGGGTTGGATGCACAAAATCTTAATGCGAAAGAACGTCACTTTATATTGCCACTTGTGATATGAACCTTTATTATGCAGTCCGTCGCTTTTATTTCTTCCACATCACAAGATCGTATAAAGCTTATTTCCTCCACACCAATCAATCATACATATTTAGAGAGCAATTTTTATTGCTTGCACCGATGACAACTTACTTGAAGGATCTTACTCAATCCATAGGTAGGTATGGTGGACTCTCATGGCAAAACTGGTTTAAGGGTTTTTGGAAGCACAAGTAGTATCTCTACTTGGTGCAAAGAATTTGGCTAGCATGAGGGGGAAAGGCAAGCTCAACATGTTGGATGATCCATGACAATATACTTTATCTCAGATATAAGAAAACATAACCCATTACGTTGTCTTCCTTGTCCAACATCAACTCTTTAGCATGTCATATTTTAATGAGTGCTCCCAATCATAAAAGATGTCCAAGATAGTATATTTATATGTGAAACCTCTCTTTCTTTATTACTTCCTATTAATTGCAACGATGACCAAAGCTATGTTTGTCAACTCTCAACAACTTTTAATCATCATACTCTTCCTATGTGAAGTCATTACTCTCATAAGATCAATATGATCTCTTTGTTTCTTTTCTTTTCTCTTTTCTTTTATTCCCTCAAGATCATAGCAAGATAATCAAGCCCTTGACTCAACACTAATCTTTATTATATAGCTTACGGACTCGATTACATAGAGAGATCATAAAGCAAAACTCAAAACTAGATCATACCAAAACTTTATTCTACTAGATCAAGATACTACTAAAAGGACCAAACTAAGAAAAACGGTAAAGATAGGAGTGTGATGGTGATACGATACCGGGGCATCTCCCCCAAGCTTGGCAGTTGCCAAGGGGAGTGCCCATACCCATATGATTATGTCTCCTTTGCTGGTGAAGGGATTGTTGATGATGTAGGCTTGTCGTCCATCTTCCAAGGCATAGGCTCACCATCATAGAAGGATGATCGAGTCTCCGGGATCCTTAAATCTGCAGCCAAACTCATCCTCTTGAATCTATATTCATACTCACAGTTTTGGTTTTGCAGGTCATAGATTTGGGCTTGGAGGTGCTCGATTTTCTCGTGGAGCTTGAAGATGGCCTCCCCAATGTCCTTGGCATCCAGCTTGTGGTTGTTGGTGAACTCCGTGATCATTATGTGATTGGAGTCAAGTCCACGCTCCACCATCTCCTGGCACTTGAAAACTTGTTGCTCCATTGCTTCAAGCCTTGTCTCCATGCTTCCGGTCCTCCGTGGTCCCTCAACATCGCGGATGTGCAGCACCCCCTCATGCATCTCAATGGTTTGAGGGTGTTGCAGCACCTCCTCGAGGTAGGGATTGATGACCTTCTCGAAGAACTTGTCCTTGGGGGCACTCAGAGACGTCATGATGATCTAGATCTGTCAGAAAAACAGCTCGAAACAAGAACAGACGATATTTGCGTGATATAGGAGACAAAAACCTTCGGGAGATTATATAATGAATTTTTACCGACCAAAATACGTATCGTGCAAGAAAACGGAGTTCGGAGAGCGCACGAGGTGCCCACGAGGCAGGGGGAGCCCAGGGGGGTAGGGCGCGCCCTCCACCCTCGTGGAGCCCTCGTGTCCTTCCCGGACTGCTTCTTATTTTTCTATTTTTCTAAATATTCCAAAACGGATGAAAAATTGCCTTTAGAACTGTTTTGGAGTCGGTTTACTTACCGTACCACATACCTATTCCTTTTCGGAGTCTGAAACGTTCCAGAAAGTGTCCCTTATGTATTCCTCCGGGGTTACGGTTTCAATAACATTGGTTTCCACATTTATGGGATTACCTGAGATACAATGTTTGATTCTTTGACCATTCACCACCTTCGGGTTTGTGCCTTCGAAGTTGTTGATTTTTATGGCACCGGAACGATAGACCTCCTCGATAACGTAAGGGCCTTCCCATTTAGAGAGAAGTTTTCCTGCAAAAAATCTTAAACGAGAGTTGTATAGCAATACATAATCACCTACATTAAACTCACGCTTTTGTATCCTTTTGTCATGCCATCTTTTAACTTTTTCTTTAAACAATTTGGCATTCTCATAGGCTTGGGTTCTCCATTCATCAAGTGAGCTAATGTCAAATAACCTCTTCTCACCGGCAAGTTTGAAATCATAATTGAGCTCTTTAATAGCCCAATATGCCTTATGTTCTAGTTCGAGAGGTAAGTGACATGCTTTTCCATAAACCATTTTATACGGAGACATACCCATAGGATTTTTATATGCAGTTCTATAGGCCCATAATGCATCATCAAGTTTCTTGGACCAATTCTTTCTAGATCTATTAACAGTCTTTTGCAAAATTAATTTGAGCTCTCTATTGCTCAATTCTACTTGACCACTAGACTGTGGGTGATAAGGAGATGCAATTCTATGATTAACATCATACTTAGCAAGCATTTTACGGAAAGCACCATGAATAAAATGTGAACCACCATCAGTCATTAAATATCTAGGGACTCCAAACCTCGGAAAAATAACTTCTTTAAGCATTTTAATAGAAGTGTTATGATCAGCACTACTAGTTGGAATAGCTTCTACCCACTTAGTAACGTAATCAACAGCAACTAAAATATGTGTGTATCCATTAGAGGCAGGAAAAGGTCCCATATAATCAAAGCCCCAAACATCAAATGGTTCAATAACAAGTGAATAATTCATAGGCATTTCTTGACGTCTACTAATATTACCAATTCTTTGACATTCATCACAAGATAAGACAAACTTACGGGCATCCTTGAAGAGAGTAGGCCAATAAAAACCGGATTGCAATACCTTATGTGCAGTTCTATCTCCAGCGTGGTGTCCTCCATAAGCCTCGGAGTGACACTTGCGTAGGATCTGTTCCTGTTCATGCTCAGGTACACAACGTCTAATAACACCATCTACTCCTTCTTTATAAAGATGTGGGTCATCCCAAAAGTAATGTCTCAAATCATAGAAAAACTTTTTCTTTTGCTGGTATGTGAAACTAGGTGGTATAAATTTAGCAACAATGTAATTAGCATAATCAGCATACCATGGAGCAGTACGAGAAGCATTTATGACATTTAATTGTTCATCAGGAAAGCTATCATCAATAGGTAGTGGGTCATCAAGAACATTTTCTAACCTAGACAAGTTGTCTGCAACGGGGTTCTCAGCTCCCTTTCTATCAATAATATGCAAATCAAATTCTTGTAGCAAGAGAACCCATCTAATAAGTCTAGGTTTAGCATCTTTCTTTTCCATAAGATATTTAATAGCAGCATGATCAGTGTGAATAGTTACTTTAGAATCAACAATATAAGGTCTGAACTTATCACAAGCAAATACAACTGCTAAGAATTCTTTTTCAGTAGTAGCATAATTTCTTTGAGCATTGTCTAGAGTTTTACTAGCATATTGAATAACATTTAATTTCTTATCAACTCTTTGCCCTAGAACAGCACCTACAGCATAATCACTAGCATCACACATAATTTCAAAGGGTAAATTCCAATCAGGTGGCTGAACAATAGGTGCAGAGATCAATGCTTTCTTAAGTATTTCAAATGCTTCTACACAATCATCATCAAAGACAAATGGTATATCTTTTTGTAATAAATTAGTCAGAGGCCGAGAAATTTTTGAGAAGTCCTTAATGAACCTCCTATAAAAACCGGCGTGACCAAGGAAACTTCTTATACCTTTGATGTCCTTGGGACATGGCATCTTTTCAATAGCATCAACCTTGGCTTTATCAACTTCAATACCTCTTTCAGAAACTTTATGCCCCAAGACAATACCTTCATTAACCATAAAGTGGCACTTTTCCCAATTCAAGACAAGATTAGTTTCTTCACATCTCTGCAAAACTCGATCAAGGTTGCTCAAGCAATCATCAAAAGAGGATCCATAGACGGAGAAATCGTCCATGAAAACCTCACAAATCTTTTCACAAAAGTCAGAGAATATAGCCATCATGCATCTTTGAAAGGTAGCAGGTGCATTACATAAACCAAAAGGCATACGTCTATAAGCAAAAGTACCGAAAGGGCAAGTAAAAGTGGTCTTTGATTGATCATCGGCTGACACAGGTATTTGAGAGAAACCAGAATAACCATCTAGAAAGCAAAAATGTGTATGTTTGGATAATCTTTCTAGCATTTGATCGATAAAAGGTAAGGGGTAATGATCTTTTTAGTAGCCTTATTTAATTTGCGGAAATCAATTACCATCCTATAACCTGTAATAATTCTTTGCGGAATCAATTCATCTTTATCATTAGGAACGACAGTAATACCTCCCTTCTTAGGGACACAATGGACAGGACTTACCCACTGACTATCAGCAACGGGATAAATTATACCTGCCTCAAGGAGCTTTAGTATTTCCTTTCTTACCACTTCTTTCATCTTAGGATTCAGCCGTCGTTGATGATCACGAACTGGTTTGGCATCTTTCTCCAAATTTATTTTATGTTGACATAGAGTGGGACTAATGCCCTTAAGATCATCAAGAGTATATCCAATAGCAGCACGGTGCTTCTTCAGAGTTTTCAATAATCTCTCTTCTTCATGCTCTGAAAGGTTAGCACTAATAATAACAGGATATATCTTTTTCTCATCAAGATAAGCATATTTAAGAGTATCAGGCAACGGTTTAAGCTCAAACACGGGATCACCCTTGGGTGGAGGAGGATCCCCTAGGATTTCAACAGGCAAATTGTGTTTCAGGATAGGTTCCTGTTTAAAGAATACTTCATCTATTTCCCTTCTTTCATTCATAAACATATCATTTTCATGGTCTAGCAAATATTGTTCTAAAGGATCACTAGGAGGTACGGCAATAGAAGCAAGACCAATAATTTCATCCTTACTAGGCAATTCCTCTTCACGGTGTTGTCTACTAAATTTAGAGAAATTAAACTCATGAGACATATCACCCAACCAATAGTAACAACATCCTTTTCGCAGTCTATCCTAGCATTAACAGTGTTCAAGAAGGGTCTACCAAATATAATGGGACAAAAGCTATCTTGTGGGGAACCAAGAACAAGAAAATCAGCAGGATATTTAGTTTTCCCACACAAGACTTCAACATCTCTAACAATTCCCATTGGTGAAATAGTATCTCTATTGGCAAGTTTAATTGTGACATCAATATCTTCTATCTCAGCAGGTGCAATATCATGCATAATTTCTTTGTATAAGTCAATAGGTATTGCACTAGCACTAGCACCCATATCACATAAGCCATGATAACAATGATCTCCTATTTTAACAGAAATAACAGGCATGCCTACCACAGGTCTATGTTTATCTTTAGCACAAGGTTTGGCAATTCTAGCAGTTTCATCACAGAAATGAATAACATGCCCATCAATATTATCAGACAAGAGATCTTTAACAATAGCAATATTAGGTTCAACTTTAATTTGCTCAGGAGGTGTATAAGTTCTAATATTGCTTTTACGAACCACAGTTGAAGCTTTAGCATGATCCTTTATCCTAACAGGGAAAGGTGGTTTCTCAACATAAGAAGTAGGAACAATAGGATCATTATAAGTGATAGTCTTTTCTTCAACTTTAATAGGTGCAGCTACTTTTACTTCTATGGGAGGATGATATTTAAACCACTTCTCCTTAGGGAGATCAACATGAGCAGCAAAAGATTCACAGAAAGAAGCTACTATCTCAGAGTCAAGTCCATATTTAGTGCTAAATTTACGGAAAACATCGGTATCCATAAAAGATTTAACACAATCAAACTTAGGTGTCATACCTGACTCCTTACCTTCGTCGAGATCCCAATCTTCAGAGTTGCGTTTAATTCTTTCCAATAAATCCCATTTGAATTCAATAGTCTTCATCATAAAAGAGCCAGCACAAGAAGTATCGAGCATGGTGCGATTGTTATCAGAAAGCCGAGCATAAAAATTTTGAATAATCATTTCTCTTGAGAGCTCATGATTGGGGCATGAATATAACATTGATTTAAGCCTCCCCCAAGCTTGAGCGATGCTTTCTCCTTCGCGAGGCCAAAAATTATATATATAATTGCGATCACGATGAACAAGATGCATAGGATAAAATTTCTGATGAAATTCCAATTTCAATCGTTTGTAGTTCCATGATCCCGTATCATCACATAGCCTATACCATGTCAATGCATCTCCCTTCAAAGATAAAGGGAAGACCTTCTTCTTAATAACATCACCGGGTATACCTGCAAGCTTAAATAATCCACAAACTTCATCCACATATATTAGGTGCTCATCAGGATGCTTTGTTCCATCTCCTGCAAAAGGATTAGCTAGCAGTTTTTCTAACATACCCGAAGGAATTTCAAAGTAGACATTTTCATTTTCAGTAGGTTCAGTAGGTTGAGGAGCAACTCTTTGCTCTACTGGTCGGGGTGAAGATACCCCGAACAAGCCCCTCAGAGGATTACTTTCCATAGTAACAAGTGACAGTAAATTTCAGCACACTATATAAATTTTTCCTTACCAAATTCCACCTACCAAAGGCGCTTCACTCCCCGGCAACGGCGCCAGAAAAGAGTCTTGATGACCCACAAGTATAGGGGATCTATCGTAGTCCTTTCGATAAGTAAGAGTGTCGAACCCAACGAGGAGCAGAAGGAAATGATAAGCGGTTTTCAGCAAGGTATTCTCTGCAAGCACTGAAATTATAGGTAACAGATAGTTTTGTGATAGGATAATTTGTAACGAGCAACAAGTAACAAAAGTAAATAAAGTGCAGCAAGGTGGCCCAATCCTTTTTGTAGCAAAGGACAAGCCTGGACAAACTCTTATATAGAGAAAAGCGCTCCCGAGGACACATGGGAATTATCGTCAAGCTAGTTTTCATCACGTTCATATGATTCGCGTTCGGTACTTTGATAATTTGATATGTGGGTGGACCGGTGCTTGGGTGCTGCCCTTACTTGGACAAGCATCCCACTTATGATTAACCTCTATTGCAAGCATCCGCAACTACAACAAAAGTATTAAGGTAAACCTAACCATAGCATGAAACATATGGATCCAAATCAGCCCCTTACGAAGCAACGCATAAACTAGGGTTTAAGCTTCTGTCACTCTAGCAACCCATCATCTACTTATTACTTCCCAATGCCTTCCTCTAGGCCCAAATAATGGTGAAGTGTTATGTAGTCGACGTTCACATAACACCACTAGAGGATAGACAACATACATCTCATCAAAATATCGAACGAATACCAAATTCACATGACTACTAATAGCAAGACTTCTCCCATGTCCTCAGGAACAAACGTAACTACTCACAAAGCATATTCATGTTCATAATCAGAGGAGTATTAATATGCATATAGGATCTGAACATATGATCTTCCACCAAATAAACCAACTAGCATCAACTACAAGGAGTAATCAACACTACTAGCAACCTACAGGTACCAATCCCAGACTTAGAGACAAGAATTGGATACAAGAGATGAACTAGGGTTTGAGAGGAGATGGTGCTGGTGAAGATGTTGATGGAGATTGCCCTCTCCCGATGAGAGGAGCGTTGGTGATGACGATGGCGATGATTTCCCCCTCCCGGAGGGAAGTGTCCCCGGCAGAACAGCTCTGCCGGAGCCCTAGATTGGTTCCGCCAAGGTTCCGCCTCGTGGCGGCGGAGTCTCGTCCCGAAAGCTTGCTTATGATTTTTCTTCGGACGAAAGACTTCATATAGCAGAAGATGGGCACCGGAGGGCCAACAGGGGGCCCACGAGGCAGGGGGCGCGCCCAGGGGGTAGGGCGCGCCCCCCACCCTCGTGGCAGGTGGAGGGCCCCCTGACGTATTTCTTCCGCTCAATATTTTTTATTATTTCCAAAAATAACTTTCGTGGAGTTTCAGGACTTTTGCAGTTGTGCCGAATAGGTCTCTAATATTTGCTCCTTTTCCAGCCCAGAATTCCAGCTGCCGGCATTTTCCCTCCTTATGTAAACCTTGTAAAATAAGAGAAAATAGGCATAGGTATTGTGACATAATGTGTAATAACAGCCCATAATGCAATAAATATCGATATAAAAGCATGATGCAAAATGGACGTATCAATCATGCATGTCATCCCAGAGCAAAAATAATAATCCCCTCCTAAGTCAAATTAACCTCTCTTGTTGTCAGGCAAAAAGAAGTGATGGACCAAGCGGGCCCATAGATGGAAAGCATCGATATCGCTGATAACCGCTTAAGTGGGTGTGAGAGGACAACCACCACCACTTTGCATGTGGTCCAAACATATATATGTTGAATACCCAAAATGCACAACTTTGATGTGCCACATGCCTCAAAAACCGTAAACCAAGCACCCACACAGAGCGAGGTTCATATCAAGCGTACTACATATGATGGTCCCCTTCCCCCCTCTTCACCGCATACTATATGCTCTTGCCGTAATATATGTACAACCCAAAAGAATCCTCATAGATGGTGAAATTAATTAACCTCTCCTGATGTAGGTCAAAGTGATGTATGCATGCATGCATCGACGATGGCCTCGTGGGCCCATAGATGGAAGCGTCACACGTGAGTGTCCTAGCTAGGATATATATATGCATGTGGCCCAAAAAGGTGTTGTGTGATGTTTGAATAACCAATTTCACAATTTTGATGTGGCACGTGCCTCGGTAACCAAAAAGTCCCGACACTGAGTGAGGTGTACTTGTTCACGGACGCATACGTATAGTATATATGCTAGTCCCCTCCCACCTCTTCCACGCGTACTATATACCACCATAACACAAACAAAAAAGATTCTACCTTGCTGGTCAAATTAACCTCACTGCCGGCTGTTCGTCAAAGTGATGGACGATGACCTCGCGGGCCCACAGAAAGCGTCACACGCGAGTATCGAGTGTCTTGTAGGACAACCATCGACTGCATGTGGCCAAAACATTTATGTATGAAAGGGTTGTGTAATGTTTTAAATAATGATTTCACGACTCTGATGTGGCACCAGCCTGCCTAACAAAACGGCCAACCCACACGGTGGCTCACAACTCATAGTGTACTGCGAGCCACCCGCCACCCCCAGACGCACACACCCACACACACACCGCGAATCCACCGCAACTACGATGCATGTTAAATTAATTATCCCGCAGTGAACATACATGTTACCAAAGCAGGGACGTTTTAATTTCAAAAAAATCACAGAGATCATTAAGACGTTTTAGTACATTGATTGATTGATTTTCTATGGGTATAATGTGCAAAAATCAAATTTGAGCTACATGCACACGTGACAGTGCACCTAAATGGATTGCAAAAACACATGTGTCTCACTGGGTGCATGTTTACTCCCCGTGCAACAAATTTCAAACATTGAGAATCTTGATTTTTAAATTCTAGTACATCCAAAACTTATTTGAAGTTCATGAAACTTATCGTGTTGTCATATGGACACCAATACAAAGTGGCATTGTACTTTTTTGTCAAATTTGAGACCAGTTTTGATATAATCTTTATCTAATTACAGACGGGAGATTATTAATAATTGGGAACCAATATCCCAATCAGATTATTTATTCGAACCGTGAGCGTTAGACCAACAGTGGATACGTGCCATGCTTCGGCTAAGCAATAAAGCGGCAGCATTAATCATCCAAATAGAAAAACAATATACGTGGCGCCGCGCGACCCGTGTGGCGTGAGAGCAGGCGTGAGTTGACGGGACGCATGCGAGCAGTCCGCCGCGCAGGCAGACGAGGAGGCATGCGTGCAGGTGTGTGAATTGACGGAGGTGTGCTCGCTGCACAGTGTCATCAGGAGGCGTGCGAGTAGCTGTGTGAAACTTTGGTAGGCATGCCAGCAGTCCGGTGCGAAGGCCCCGGGAGGTGAGCCATCGGTTTGACCGCCGCCCGCCTCTCTCCCACAACTCCCACTACTCCATATTAATGGTGCGCCCGAGCGGCCGCACCCCCCATCCTCGCTACGCACACACAATCCTCTCTCTCCGCTTGCATCCTCGACACCGCTCTCAGTCCTCAAAGCCGTCAGTGTATGAGGATGCCGCCGAAGTGCCCCATCGGAGGGGGTGGCAATGCAAGGGCTGCTAAAGCACCGGAGCATGGCGTGGAGATGGAGACAGAGGTTGTCGTCACCGTCGGCATGTCACAAAAACTCTCACCCCGCCCGCCACCCCCTCGGCCCCTCCGGTACGTTCCCCATTCACACCTGCACAAGCTCCGCCACGTCTATGCCATGGCACTGCCTATCGTGGCGGTAAACACTTAGCTCGACGCCTGCCGCCGCCGCCAGGTTGCCAGCAAAGCCCACCGCATTTCGCCACTTCCGCTTGCCGCCGCCTATCACCATCGACTTTCTCGACGCTGCTCGTGGTCGACCCAGCTCCGCTCGGTTGGGGAATCTGCCGTACTGAGGGTTCTTTCTCATGGACGACAAGGTAACTAATTTAACGAGATATTATCTCATCTCTTATCCCAGTTCATCTACCTCCTTTAATCACCTGGCAGAAATCGCCGTGAATTCATTTTTATTCTAGCTGATTTGAGGGTTTTCTTCCATTCATAGAATGTACATTGCGCCGACACTTCAGGACTTGGCGACCGCCGCCAGAGATTCCATCTCATCATACCAGATAACTTGAGGACGCGCACGGTATGTTCAATCTCACCCTAAATCGGTTGGCATGGCCTACTTTCCTGAACATATTCTAAGTATTGCTACATTTGGATAAAAGGTGCCACATGCACCATATACGTCAAAGGGGATTTTCCCCCTCTTCTTTCTATATTAGGCAAATTAATGATGTATTGTTCTTTCGATTACTCTCATATTTCCATGAAATCGTGTTTACCCTATCTGTTTAATTATAGACTTTTGTCCTTCGATTTCAACTGTTGTATAGTTCTTTCAATTTGGGCCCATATTTGCATGTTACCATATTTTCTTTAACAATCCTACCATTTTCTGCAGGACATCCCTCGCTATGCAACAGATTATGTAGTGCACAATTTTTCCCTTTACATACATCAAGGCTCCACGAATGTCATACTGCACACAAACCATGGATTTACAATCGTTGCTACTGTAAGACGTGATGAACGTGGTGACTCCTATTTTGGCACTGGCTTTTGGAATGAAATTGCAAAGTTTTATGTACTGAAAGCTGGCACTAAAATTGCACTGCACATAGAAGGGCCTGGTCATGAGATATATGCTAACTTCCCCGACAAAATCATTCGTCCAGACTTTGTTCGAAGTAAGTTTTCTTTTCAACTGTCTGCATTTGTTGACTTACCCAGCAATGTCAAATGAATTGTGCAGTATTTAAGCAACAAATTGTTATTCCCTTTTCTTACTATATTCCTACCTAATAACTTCTAGTTATCAATACACTTTGCTATTGCCCTATTTTAACTAAATATTCCATGTCCTCCCATTTCTATCAGAAAGCGCCGCTGACAAGGAGACTCCGGAGGTGGAGAACGGGGCTGCCAACAAGCGGAGGCAGGGCGAGCTAGAACTGCAAGCAACTCTAGTAGGCCTAGACTTAATCAGCAGCCTCCCCGATGTTATTTTGAGAGTCATCATCTCCCTCCTCCCAATCAAATATGGGGCGCGGACAACCCTCCTTTCCCGGCGGTGACGCCCCCTATGGAACTCCAGCCCTCTCGACCTCATCGACACCCACAAGCTCTGCCATGGCTATCGCAAAAGCTTGGATGCATTCTCCAAGATCCTCGGCAGTCACCTTGGGCCAACCAAAGGCCTTAGAATGGGCAAGTTCCATTCCAACGGCAAGGACCAAGCCAAGCTTGACGACTGGTTGCGATCCCCCGCCCTAGATCAGCTCGAGGAGCTCACCTTTGATGATGGGCATATGCGGTCGCTGCCAACGTCCGAACTCTGCCTCGCGCCCACACTCCGCGTCGCCAAGTTCAGGAACTGCCATTTCCCGCCCCTTAATGACGCGCCCGCTCTTATTCTACCACGACTGAAGCACCTCGAGCTCGTCGTCGTCTGCCTCTCAAAGGGTGACATGGAGCGCCTGCTCCGTGGATGTACTGCACTCGAGTACCTTCGTCTTCAGGCGATCAATGGGTTGAGTACCTTCCACATCACCTCCATGACTCTCCGGACTATTTATGTGTGTTGCTGGTGCGGCAGGAAGACATCAAAAAAGGTGGACCATGGTATGGTCATCCAGGACACACCTGCACTTGAGAGATTACTTGTAGTTGATCAAGAAGGTCCAACAAGAATCAATGTCATTTTTGCGCCGAAATTGACAGTGGTGGGCTACTCGTCTGACAAATACTACGAACTTGTTATTGGATCCACACCCATTCAGGTACAACAGCCGCCTTCTACCTCTCCTTCTACAAATTAAAATTATTTCTAATTTTAAAGATGTTTGTTCGTCTGTCATTCAGAAAATGATTCCGACAAGCTTGACCCCGAAACTATGCACAGTGAAGGTCTTGGCACTAGAATCTATTGGGCCCGACCTGGAGCAAGTTGTCAGTTTCCTGAGATGCTTTCCGTGCCAGTAGAAGCTATATATCGAGGTGATGTTCCTTTCCTGTTAAATGTTAACCATAAGGGATTTCAATTTGTGACAACTTTTTCCAAGTTTACAATGACAATGTACTACAATTTCTGAAGGTTCTTTTGGAGGATTTCAGTACATACATGCCCCCCCAATATTGGTTGCTTGATCCATATGGTTACATTCAATAAGCATTTCTCCTTTGGATTCATCTGTACTAGTTTTCTTAGGGAACTTTTCATCCACTCCAACCTCTTGTGAAGAAGGCTACATTTTTTAGAATGTAATCAAATGCCCGTGTTAATCATGTCAGATCGAAGATGGCATGTTAGTGCATTTTACAAATCCTGCAAACCAAATAGCTAGGCCTGTAGTAATGTTCAAAACTGCATGTAGGCACTAACACGTTTTCTTCTTTTGCAGATAAGATTAGACCCGGTGGTGGATAATGTGATACAATATAACAATGACATCGAATGCCTAGATCTGCATCTCTTAGAAATTACTTTGAACTCCTACCGAGGGACCTCACTGGAGATTATATTCGCCAGGTTCTTTGTTCTCAGAGCAAGGGTGCTGAAGGAAATGAGGTTTTCCCTACATTTATTTCGCAAAAGTGAATGGTCTGTTGATCAGTGCCGGCGCCTGCGGCAGAACGGAGTAGGCTCCAAAAATTCTGAATTTCATTTTGGAACTTCAGATGACAGAGTAATCGGAAATCATCGGGTCAACCCCATACATGACTTCTCAGTGGCCGACCCCTTTGCAAAAAATTTGAGGTTTCGAAGCCAGACTTAGAAGTGGTGATATTAGTTTGAAGCTCTCTGATATCCATGTTCAGCGCATCAGCGCGAGCGTTTGCAGCTGATGAGCTGAATTTCATTTCTAATATCAGTTTGAACCTTGTAATCTTCGAATTTGAGACATATAACTCTGGAATTTGAACCTTGTAACATTTCGAGCTTTTGTGGTAGAATCGTTGAAATGGCATCGTATGAGACTCGTATATTGCTAGCACTATTTTGACCTTAATATGCAATGGTCTTAGATTTCATTAACCATTCTCGAATCAGTTTACCTTGTCGATCTCACGGCACACGATCTGTATAGCTAACTCGACTGACATTATTGCACACAGTTGGTTTCTTCCACCGTGTGCACTGTAGAGTGCGGAATTAATTATCGCACTTGAGTGTCCATCATCACCCTTCTATGTAACTTTGACCTCATCACCCAAGGGTAAACTTATGACCGAAGTCATTCCACACACTTCATTTTTTCAAAGCTTTTTGCCAATAAACGCCCACGATTTGTCCCTCTTCTAGCCGACGTGGGGCCAAACTAGCCGGGCGGGAAGCTTGCGCGGTAAACAGCGCGGTAGCGCGGGAACAGGCTCACCGATGATACATTTGGCGCCTCTTCGAGCCCATGCCTGGGGTGTGGTGTTGTCAAGCGTGCACTGGATTCTGGAATCCTCCGCTATGAACGCCGTGACAAGACGTGACGATTACAGGCCGGCCGGCCCCCATTTATTACAGCGGCCATTTAACCTACCCTTGTGTCTCTTCAACCTTTCGATCACGCCCCACCATTGCAAGAAGCACACCCACCACGAGAAATTCTTAGAGGGTATCCTGCGTGGCTCCAATGGCGCTCCGAGCGGCTGCCGACAATGAGCAGCAGTTCACCATGCGTGCTGTGGTGGACACCCACAGAAGGTTCATGGACCTCTCGGTGGTGTACACCAATGACCCGGTCTGGGCGGAGCACTCCATCCACATCATGGAGGTGTTGCTTGCCGAGGAGAAGTACAAGGTGGTCGGGTTTGACCTCGAGTACACTCGCGCTCGTGTCGGGTCTCGTCCCAAGGTCGCCGTCTCCCAGATGTGTGTGCGCCACCACGTCCTTGTCTACCACTACTGCCTGGTGTCAGTGTCAAAACCGGCGGATCTCGGGTAGGGGGTCCAGAACTGTGCGTCTAAGGCGGCTGGTAACAGGAGGCGGGGGATACAATGTTTACCCAGGTTCGGGCCCTCTCGATGGAGGTAATACCCTACTTCCTGCTTGATTGATCTTGATGATATGAGTATTACAAGATTTGATCTACCACGATATCGTAGAGGCAAAACCCTAGAAGCTAGCCTATGGTTATGATTGTTGTTGTCCTACGGACTAAACCCTCCGGTTTATATAGACACCAGAGGGGGCTAGGGTTACACAGAGTCGGTTACAAGGGAGGAGATCTACATATCCGAATTGCCAAGCTTGCCTTCCACGCAAAGGAGAGTCCCATACGGACACGGGACAAAGTCTTCAATCTTGTATCTTCATAGTCCAACAGTCCGGCCAAACTATATAGTCCGGCAGTTCGAGGACCCCCTAATCCAGGACTCCCTCACTAGCCCCTGAACCATTCTTCAATGACGATGAGTCCGGCGCGCAGATTGTCTTCGGCATTGCAAGGCGGGTTCTTCCTCCGAATACTCCATTAGAAGATTTTGAACACAAGGATTGTGTCCGGCTCTGCAAAACAAATTCCACATACCACCGTAGAGAGTATAATATTCCCACGAATCTAATCTGCTGACAAATTTTCATAGCGTGACGTTCTACCGTGGTCTGGTTATGACGAACCGTTCTTCCCAGCCTGCCACTGTACGTGTTACGAGGCGGTTTTATTGGCACGTCTTGTTGAAGCAGAGATCATGTTCCTTTTATCATGGGATTCTCATCAATATGGGTGTGGGCAACCCAATCGCGCCCGTGGGTATGACTCCTCGATTTTAGGCAAGTTCCAAACGGTCACGCGAAGGACGCTTGATATTCACCCTCTTCATAAAGGGGCCAAGGCCTGTCCTTTTCTTCTCGCGCTCGATCCTTGCCTTCCCCACCTCGAATTCCAACACCCGAGGCTCCAGCTGAGCGCTTCGGACATTCAATCATGTCCGGATCCAACCTTCAAGGTCGGTGGATAGCCTCCTCTGTCACAGAGGAGGACATCAAGAAGCTAAGAGGAGCCAGGTATCTGACCGCCAAAATCTCGCATAGGCTGCCTGCTCCAGGGCAAGTCATCCCTACTCCCGAACCCAACGAGAGTGTCGTATTTGTTTCCCACTTCCTCCGAGGGCTAGGTTTTAGTCTTGATCCCTTCATTAGAGGGCTTATGTTCTATTACGGGCCCGATTTCCATGATCTGGCTCCGAATTCCATCCTTCACATCTCGTCGTTCATCGTCGTGTGTGAGGCCTTCCTCCGCATCACCCCACACTTCGGCTTATGGCTCAAGACCTTCAATGTGAAGCCGAAGATGATCGATGGGCGACACGCAGAATGCGGAGGTGCCATAATAAGCAAAGGCGCTGATGCTCCATGGCCAAAGGGTTCCTTCCCGGAGATGTCCAACTTATGGCAGCGGGAGTGGTTTTACATCACGGCCCCCCGAAGTACTAAGTGGGCAGCTGCCCCCGCCTTCCGTTCGCCCCCCCCCCCCCCTGCCACAACTGGCGTCATGGGTCAACAAGGGGCTGGACTGGGGGCCAGTTAATGATGTGCCGATATTGCAGAGTCGCATCCAAGATCTCCTCGAGAGAGATGTTAGCCTTGTCAAGGTAATGCAAGTCATGCTAGTTCGTCGGGTCCTGCCATCCCAACGTCGACCTCTCCGTATGTGGGAGTTCAACCCGGAGGACAGCGAACTATTCAGCAATTCTTTGGCATGACGCTTGAAGGGATGTATGGATTGTTCTTCAAACCACGAATAAAGTGTTCGGACACCACCGAGGATGCGGGTCTAAACTGCAATCGTCCAGATACCCAGGTAAGTAATTCTGCGGCCAAACACGCTGTCTTTTTATTTATCACAACATCATTCTGAAAAGTCGCTCTTTGACCAGGTGTGGATAAAAAGGCGAAGATGATCAGGTGTTCGGCTCCCCTTCCCGAAGGCTCACTGGATCCTGTACTAGCCAGGATGCTTGAGTATGCACCTCACCAGGTGCCATCAGAGGAAGATAAAGGGAGGAATAAAGAAGCCGAAAGCGGGCCTCGCGCATTACTCATCCGAACCGGGGGAGTTAGTGTCTTCGTGAAGGAGGATAACCGGGGAGAAGAATCTAAAATTCCCTCTCCCCCAGGACGGAAGAGGACCGCCTCTGAAGATTTGGAAACGAGGGTTTCCAAATGAGGAAAGAAACCTTCGCCAGGGGGTCCTGCCCCGGAGGGCATCCTTACCGCACAGTGCCCGCAAGGGGATCAGCCCTCCACCGAGCTGTAAGTGACCAAGAGTACTTTTGGTAAATATATCCTGCTTCATTTCTAAGGACAATAATCGAGACGTATGTCTTGCAGTTCGGATCGTAGCCCTTCTCGACAGAGTTCGTCTTCGGGGGATCTTCTTCTGGAGATGATGGAGAGCGAAACGCCTCCCCCTGTGGTGTCGTCGCGGAGAATTTCTCCTGATCCGCCATGGCCGGAAGGTAACCCTTCGGCCACCCGAAGTCCAGAGGATTCAGCTCCTAAGGAGAGCAACAGAAAGAGTCCGGGACTGTCTGGTGCACAACCGGACGTACTGATGGGACTTCTGGAGCAAGCGGCTATCTCAGAGGCGCATCGTACTTTAATGGGTACGGTGGTTGAGAGGATCTCATCCGCCGAAAGTGGGTTGCATGAGGCTTTTATGAGCCTGCTAAGAGGTTTTGTGGTACGCAAAGTAATATATATATTTTTTGACGGTACCGCACACGCTAGGTGTGCCCTTATGCAGACAGTAGCCCCCGAGACTCTGGTTGCTGTCCAAAGGCGGCAAACAGAGGATCATAGTCCCAGGTAATGATCATGCTGCTTTTATGTGCAGACGGCTGAGGGTCCGGTGGCTAGCCGGACTGGTGAGTTTGCCGAACTGAAGCGGCAACTTGATGTAGCAGATGCCAACATCATGCTTGTAAACAAGCGGCTTGACAAGGCACAGGGTATGTATTCTCCGATGGTTAACAGATATTTAAGAGGAGCATGATGCTAGTATCTATAATATGTTGTGATTCCAGATGGAGGTGCCGCCGTGGAGACCCTTTGGGTGGAGCTTGCCCGAGCCAAGGAACAAGCCAGGAGAAGTGATGCGGCCGCCCTAAAGGCGGTCGAAGAATTAAGAGCCGAACAGGCTGCTCATCGCCAGAGCAAAGATAAAATAGCCAAGATGGCTGTTGAGCTGAAGGATGCCGCCGACCGATATGAGCTTCTTGAAAAGGAAAGCCAAGAGAAAGCGGCGGACCTGAAGAAAGCCATGGTAGCAGCCAAGGAGACCCGCTCTGAAATCAGAGTGGCGAAGGAGGAGCTTCGTCAAGCCGGAGATATAACGGCTGGGAGGCCCTTTTTGTTGCGGACGAAGTTCGCAGATCCGAAGTATGCCCCTCTGGATCAATTATGGAGTGCTGCAGACGCGTACTTGGACTTGGCAGCGAGTGCTGCTGATGCGACTGAGTATTTCAAAGATCAAAAATATCATGAAGTGGAAAAGTTGTTCTGGTCGCAGTTCAGTGCTCCAACGCGTGCGCTGCAGTTAAATGAGCAAATGGCTGAGTGGGCTGAGCTCCATAGGTTGTCCGGGCTTGCCATGAGGTCTGTCGTGGATCATCTTTGGCCGGAAGGACCAAGGCCGAATAGTTATTTTGGTTTAGTGCAACGATTCCTTGGTGTTGTGCCGCATATCGATGCTGCAAAGAGGTCGGCGTGCATAGAGGGTGCGCGGATGGCTCTTGCCCGTGTTAAGACATACTGGGCAGAGATGGAGGCCACCGCTATTGCAACCCAGAGTTCGGCCCTAGGCCGGGTATCGGCCGAGCACTATTTTTAAGAAGTCCTAGAAGGCGCTTGTTTAATAAAGGCTCAGTGCTCGAAGAGTATCATGTTCTAGTGACATGTATCCCAATTGTAAAAACAATGCTATTATGATTATAAAGGTTGTGTTTATACTTTTTCCTGAAAGTATTATGATGCCTCCTGTGCGGCCGTTTATGTATGTATATAACCTGAAAGTTTGCAGTCGTCGGCTTCAGCCCCCACGCATATAATGCGGGGGTGTTCGGAAAAGCCATTAAGGAGGTGATAGCGCGGCGAACAAGGGAATCGGACTATATTGCTTTAACACTTTCACTTAGCCATAGGAGTTTGACGGTGGGGCTACTATATAGCCCCTGGTACTTCCGCGTCTAGCCGGATACGGCGCGCGTACATACATGACCGGGAAACCAGTCCTTCGTTAATGCGGAGGAATCGCAAAGATTCTGATGAGTCATCGAGTGGTTGACCAGTCTCGCGCTTTATCATGATAGTCAGTTTTCGGCTTTCTCTACTGAGGTGCTTGTCCGGATGAACCAGGGCACAATCGCAGTAGTTCTCCCGGTGCCACCTTAGCCGATAGAGCGGAACGTAAGGTAGCAAAACACGGGTGCCGGGCAAACCCAACTATTGACCAAAGACATGATTCGGAGCTGATGCATATAAGGCCAAACTCGCGACACCGAACACTCCCTAAGGTATTCGGTCTTTACAACATATATCGGGCTGAGTAACGCCCTTGATAATGAACCCTGAATTTCCAGGTACGTGCATTAGTCTGGCGTGGCGAAATGCCAATAACGCCAGCATCCCTCTCGGTTGTGTTTAGTATCCAGAGGGTGTGAAGCAACAAGAGACAGTAAGAAAGGTTTACACAGGGTCTTAATCTAAAAAGAAACCTTTGAGCGGGGCCCTGCTGCACGTCTGCGCCTGTGTCTCCGTTGTGCCGTATCCTGGAAGGGTGTAGCACGATTATCATCTATAAAAGAGAAAAACTTAGGTGAAAGTATTCGTGCGAAAAATTGGTTATTCTTAATAAACCATTAAAATTCAATCTAAAATAAGGGCAACCCGAACTGTAGTTCTTTTTACATGCGGGAAGCCCCTAGCGCCACTTATGGGGATATATCCATCAACCCAATCTCAGGTTTATCTGAGCTGTTACAGCCAGTGTTGCGTCAGACTCGTCTAGCCGTGTCCACGGTCTTGACGACAGATCATTTATTCTGGTTGGAGAGGCCAGTCAGTGTTCGGCTACTAAAGCCGCCACACATTCTTCCGTACGCAAGGAACGATCTGCGTTTCCGCTAACTATGATGGTGCCACGTGGACCGGGCATCTTAAGCTTAAGATAAGCATAATGCCGTACTGCCTTAAAACGAGCGAAGGCTGTTCTTCCGAGTAGTGCTTGATAGCTGCTTCGGAATGGAGCGATGTCGAAGGTTAACTTTTCACTTCGGAAGTTGTCGGGAGAACCTAATACAACCTCTAGTACTAGAGAGCCCGTGCAGCGGGCCTCTGGGCCTGGTATTACTCCTTTAAAGGTAGTATTGCTTTGGTTAATTCTTGTCGGGTCTATCCCCATTTTGCGGACTGTGTCCTGATATATCAGATTGAGACTACTGCCGCCGTCCATAAGGACTCGGGTGAGATGGTATCCGTTAATTATTGGGTCCAGCACCAAGGCCGCAGATCCTCCGTGCCGGATACTAGTCGGGTGATCCCTACGATCGAAAGTGATCGGGCAGGCCGACCAAGGGTTGAACTTGGGGTGACGGGCTCCACGGCGCATACGTCTCGGAGTGCGCGTTTGCTCCACCTCTTCGTTACGTGAATCATGTTCACTGTTTTGACCTCTGGTGGGAATTTTTTCTGTCCCCCATTGTTTTGCCGGTGAGGCTCATCCTCGTCTTCACTTGGTGTCTCCCTCCCCTTGTGCTCGGCGTTTAGCTTGCCAGCTTGCTTGAAGACCCAGCATTCTCTGTTGGTGTGATTTGCAGGTTTGTCGGAGGTGCCATGAATCTGACATAATCTGTCTAGAATCTTGTTTAGGCTGGACGGACCATCTCAGTTGCCTTTAAATAGCTTTTTCCGTTGACCGGGTTGAGAGCCCCTGAATCCGGCATTTACCGCCGTGTTGTCTAGGCTGTCTTCATTGCTTCGACGGTTGCTTTTATGGCGTCGCGGTTTCCCATTACCATCCCAGACTTCGGATGTGCCTGGGTCGCTGGTGCCGCTACGGGCCAGCCAACTATCTTCGCCCGCGCAAAAGCGGGTCATAAGGCATGTTAAGGCTGCCATTGTCCTCGGTTTTTCCTGACCGAGGTGTCTGGCGAGCCATTCGTCCCGGACACTGTTTGAAAGCTGCTAAGGCTTCGGCGTCCGGGCAGTTGACAATTTGATTCTTCTTAGTGAGGAATCTGTTCCAAAGCTTTCGGGCTGACTCTCCGGGCTATTGAATTATATGACTTAAATCGTCTGCATCCGGAGGCCGGACATAGGTCCCTTGAAAATTAGCCCGAAAAGCATCCTCAAGCTCTTCCCAACTTCCAATTGAGTTTTCGGGGAGTCTCTTCAGCCAATGCCGAGCTGGTCCTTTCAACTTGAGGGGTAAGTATTTGATGGCGTGGAGATCATCTCCACGAGCCATATGGATATGAAGGATAAAGTCCTCGATCCAGACCCCAGGGTTTGTCGTTCCGTCGTACGCCTCTATGTTCACGGGTTTGAATCCCTCTGGAAATTCGTGATCTAGCACCTCATCGGTGAAGCATAGGGGGTGCGCGGCACCCCTGTACTTGGATGTGTCATGACGTTCTGACGGTTGTAGTGTTCGGTTTTGATTCTGTGTCGGAGCGCGCTTCCTAGATCCGTAGATGGACCTGGTCATACCGACATCATTAGCCGCCCTATCGCGGCCACGGGGTGGTCGATCCGGCTGATCGGCCATTTTCTTTTTTGGCTGTGTGGGCTCTAAAGCCTCGTCATTGAAGTCAGGTAGCAGCTTGCGCTTTGGATAGCTCTTTGTGTGGCGACTGCCACCGTACTTTTCTGCAGTGTCGAGCACTTTGTTCCATCTACTGTTGAGTGTATTTTGCGCGGCCTTGAGCCTTTGCTTCTGCTTCTTTAGACTCCACGCGGTGGCAAGAAGCCTTCTATGGAGGTTCTCTTGCTCCAAGTGCCTTTCCGGGATGATGTGTGCATCGTCGTCCAGTCTATTCTCCTCTCCGGAGACAGGTTGATTAGCTTTACCCTCGGCGTCACCATTGTCGGACAGCGGCTCCGTAATGTGTTCGCTGTCCGCTGGTTCCCCCTGCTCTGTCGCTGGGTCCATGTGGTCGTTTCCTCTGGAGTCGTCCAGGATATTATTCTTTCTTGCGCTGTTACCGCTATTTTTGCCGAGGCGGGGTTTGGAGCGGCGCCTACGTTGTCGCTTTGGTTGCTTCTCGAGGGAACTGTCCTTCGCTGCTTCTTCCCATTCCTCGTCGTTGTTTTCTTTGGTGGTGTCCACCATGTATATATCGTATGAAGAGGTGGCAGTCCAGCGCCCTATGGGCGGCGGTTCCTGTTCTTCTCCTGCATCGTCGTCCATACCGTCGATGTCTTCGGAGCCGAAATCGAGCATGTCGGTTAAGTCGTCGACAGTGGCTACCAAGTGGGTGGTGGGTGGGGAATGAATTTGTTCGTCGTCCGCCTCCCACTCAAGCCGGACATAGTTCGGCCAAGGGTCTCCAGACAAGGAGAGAGACCTTAATGAATTTAACACGTCGCCCAGTGGCGAGTGTTGAAAGATATCCGCGGAGGAAAACTCCATGATCGGTGCCCAATCAGATTCGATAGGCACGGACGCAGGCGGTTCGGAGCCCGTGGCCGGGGACGAATCCGAGGATCCGGCAACACAGGTCTCGTAGGAGGTGAAGTCAGTATTCGACTCTATCGCCGCTGAGTGTGGAGCCTCCGTGACGGGGTCCATCCACCCGTCCTCGGATGGCACAATATGCTCCGGATTGAGGGCCGGAGTAGCTGCAGGTGTGATCTCCCGAACATTGTCCGATGGCAGAGCTAAGTCAGGCTCGTCGTGACTGTGCGGCGCACCTGACATGGGCTCGAATCCGGTGAAGATCAAGTCTCCGTGGATGTCGGCAGTATAGTTCAAGTTTCCAAACCTGACCTGATGGCCAGGGGCGTAGCTCTCGATCTGCTCCAGATGGCCAAGCGAGTTGGCCCGCAGTATGAAGCCGCTGAATATGAAGATCTGTCCGGGGAGGAAAGCCTCACCCTGGATCGCATTGTTGTTCATGATCGAAGGAGCCATCAAGCCTTTATCGCGACGGCACAGTGGAACTCTCAATGAAAGCACCAATGTCGCTGTCAAAACCGGCGGATCTCGGGTAGGGGTCCCGAACTGTGCGTCTAAGGTGGATCGTAACAGGAGGCGGGGGACACAATGTTTACCCAGGTTCGGGCCCTCTCGATGGCGGTAATACCCTACTTCCTTCTTGATTGATCTTGATGATATGAGTATTACAAGATTTGATCTACCATGAGATCGTAGAGGCTAAACCCTAGAAGCTAGCCTATGGTTATGATCGTTGTTGTCCTACGGACTAAACCCTCCGATTTATATAGACACCGGAGGGGGCTAGGGTTACACAGAGTCGGTTACAAGGAAGCAGATCTACATATCCAAATTGCCAAGCTTGCCTTCCACGCAAAGGAGAGTCCCATCCGGACACGGGACGAAGTCTTCAATCTTGTATCTTCATAGTCCAACAGTCCGGCCAAAGTATATAGTCCGGCAGTCCGAGGACCCCCTAATCCAGGACTCCCTCACTTGGCCACAAGGCCTTGCGAGCGTTTCGCCAGGTTTGTCAACAGCCCCCACTACATGTTCGCTACGGTGGACATCACCAACGATGTAAAGGCGCTCGAGAATTCGTGCATCGCCTGCCAGAATCTTGTCGACATCCAGGGCCAATACAAGGTCAGGGGCAGCAAGGAGCGTGAGAAGGACTCACTGGTTCACCTCGCCGAGGCCATCATCAACGCCTACTATAGAGACATGAAGGATTCGTGCAACAAGGACAAGCGCGCCTGGCACTCGGCTTGGATGGAGAAACTCGACAAAGCTCACGTCGTGTACGCGGCCAAGGAGGCGTACACGAGCTATGACATGTACAGGCGGATTGTTGACATGAGGAAGTCCCTCCTTCCCCAAAACGGCCAGGGATCCAGCCGGAAGCAGAGCAATGGCAAGCGTCGTCGCAACAATAAGTAGATGATTAGATCATCGTTTCTCCTACTTTAGTATGCATGTAATTGCGTTCTTTGGTGTGTGGAAATGTTATGTGTGTAGTCACTTGTGTAATTGAATGCTTAATTTGGTTATGCAATGCAGTCTTTTTAAGTATATATGTTGATGCTCCGTAGACAGAGCGTAAATGTTGTGCGGACAAAGAAAATCACATCGCACACGGAGAAAAAATGGAACCCGTCGGTGATGATTTCATCAATCACTCACAATTGTATACCAGCAATCGTTTGCTCACAACACATATGTCTTATTAGAAGCAATCGTCTGCGTTATTATCGGTCTTCACACACATTTCTGATTACAGACCTGTTTGCCGCGTATCACACACATCTTGTTATATTGAACCGTTTCTGTTCTCTTGCCTAATCACAAACAGTTCATCCGAGTGAACCGTATGTTGTACATCGCACACACCTTGATCGGGCTGACCGTTTCTTTTGTGTTGCCTAATCACAAACAGTTCATCCGAGTAAACCGTATGCTATACATCGCACACACCTTCATCTGGCTACCCGTTTCTTTTGTTCCTCCTCATCGCAAATGGTTAATTGAGCTAAACCGTATGCCCTGCATCGCACACGCAACTAAAATCTGAACCGTGTTTGATGCATCCTCCATCGAAAATGTTTTGCACCTTTTTTGACGGTTATTTTACACCATCGTTTGCGATTATGGCATCGCACACAGTTTCATCGAAGGGTCTCTGGTCGTAGTGTCGCATTAGCAGCATCCTGCAGTAGTGTCATATCATGCATATGGTGCCTTGCATTGCTTACTTTATACATAAAATATGCCATCTGCTTAGTTTAGACATGCATTGTGTGAATGCCATCTGTTTAGTTTCTATATCATATATGTGAATCATGCAATGCCATCTTGTTTAGCCAGGCATAATATATGTGAATTTTGCAATGCCATCCTGGTTAGCCAGTCATCTTATATGTGAATTATATCATGCCATCCTTTTTTATTACATATTAAATTTGTCAAGAATTTTAGTACATTCAGTTACTCTTCCTATGCATCAGCCATTCGACACGGTCATGGAAAAATCATGAGTGAAAACAAGGTCTTCAGAGCACACAATGCTATCTAACGAAGCACATGTCTTGTTGGTTACGGATAGCTCCTCAGAAGAGGATTCAGAGACAGATGACCAGTCCTATCCCCCCCCCCCCGAGGTGCATGCATGCTCTAACTTGGCAGGGTTATATTGTTCATATCGTGCATATGGTGTCTTGCATTGGCATGTCATTTGCTTAGTTTAGACATTCTTTGCGTGAATGCCACCTGTTTAGTGTCTAATTACCATATATGTGAATTTTGCAATGCCATCTTGTTGCAAGATATTATGTATGTGAATTATGCAATGATATCTTGTTGCAAGGCATTATGTATGTGAATTATGCAATGCCATGCTGTTTATCCAAGCGTCCTATATGTGAATTATATCGTGCCATCCTTTTTTGTATTACTCATTCCATTTGTCGACAATGTTTGTATATTCAACTGCTCTTCCTGTGCATCAACCATTTGAATTGGTGATGGAAATATCTGGAGTGAAAACAAGGTCTTCAGAGCAGACAATGATACCTGCTGAAGCAGATATCTTGCTGGTTACAAATAGCTCCTCAGAGGAGGATTCAGAGGCAGATGACCAGTCCTATTTTCCCCCTGAGGTGTATGGTCAAACTTGGCAGGATTATATTACTCATATCATGCATATGTTGTCCTGCAATGCTTAGTTTTTACATCATATACACAATATTGAATGCCATCTGCTTAGTTGACACATCATATATGCAATTGCCCTCTGCTCACTTGCTTAGTATATAATCATATATTTGAATTATATCATGCCATGATGTTTACATAGACAGCATGTATCTGAATTATGGCATGCGAACCCATTTTCTAAAGACATAATATAGTTATATCATCTCATCCTGTTTACATAGTCATCATATTTTGAATTATGTCATTCTATCCGTGAATTATATCATGCCATCATGTTTCCATCGATGGCATGTTTGTGAATTATGGCATGCCAACCACTTTAATAAACACATCGTATAGTTATATCATGTCATCCTGTTTACATAGTCATCATATTTTGAAGTATGTCATTCTATCCTGTGTAGTTAGCCATCATACATGTGAAATTGTGTCATGCTATCCTGTTTAATTAGCCATCATATATGTGAAATTATGTCATGCTATCCTGTTTGGTTAGACAACATAAATGTGAATTATTTCATGCCCTGTTTTCTTCCCTACTATCCATTGCACCTGTCTATCTTACAATGTCTGTACATTCAATTACTTTTCTTGTTTATCAGCCATTTGAATTGGAGGGGGTGATGGTAGTATCTATGGGATTAAAAACACGGTCTTCAGAAAAGATCATGCTACCTGTCGATGCAGATAGAACCCCGGTTGTACTTGCCCAAGAACCAACCCCGCCACACATAACCCAGACTCACGCAGATTGTACCCCTACCCAGTTGGACAAAGAATGAGCTACACCCCTTCTAACCCCAACCCCAGCAGATAGTAACCCAGTTCTAGTTGACGCAGCACCGTCTCCACCACAGAGCACCCAAACACGAGCAGTTAGTAAGGCAACTGCAGTGCCCAAAGTACGAGGACCACCACTCTGAACCCCAAGTCAATGCTTGAAGGAGAATAAGAATTGTTCTCAGGTTCCGTAGCTATGGTTCATACTCCTTTGCTCTTGCATCACTGTATTTACTCATACCAACTAATTTCAAATTTGAAGGATGCAATTGAAACTCCAATGGCGCAACAGGTATGTTTTAAACCTGTTTCTTTAACGTGTTTGCTGTTGTAACTTGCTCTATGTTGATTTCAGTTTCAATTGAATAAACAGTTATGTTTTCATGCCATGCACATTACAAGTGTTGTTATTGTTGTGTAGTTTCCCGCACTTATATTCTGTTTATGCTGCTTTGTTTAAGTAGATATGATTTGAATTGTCTCTATCTTGATTTGGCAACATAAACTCGAATGATATAGACCATACAGTGACCATAATTCATAGATATATGTTTGTTTCATGCTATTATCATGTCCACCTTACTACTGAACTAGTTTACCAAAATGAGTTTCATATACAACATGGTATGCCTGTGATGTGTCTGTTTGTTTCTCTTTCAGAATGCGGACAAAATATTGGAGAAGAGTGCCCCGTTACGCAATGGTAAAGGAAGTAATGCAAATAAGGTTCAAGATAGTGAGACATCCCTGTTGGTCTCCAAAAAAGCTAATAAAAACTATATTGGAGACACTGAGACAACCCCAAAGTCCTATCTTGATGTAGTGTTCGAGTTACTGGCCACTACTGCTGGCACCAGCTCTTCGAACTTGCTGCCTAAATCAGTTCGGCTTATTGAGTTTCAACTTCAAGTTGAAAGACATCGATCAAATGTTCTGCGACAGGAAGCCGAAGGACTGGGGAAGTCCCTGCAGAATTCAGATGCATACTTTCTGGTGAAACAGCAAGCACTAGAAGATTCAAGCGCCAAACAAGAGAAAGCTAATAAGCTTGCTAAGCATCTTGCCAGCATGGTGGAAACCCAGGATATTGTTTCTTGAGCTCTTGTGAAGTGGTTCAGTGCTGGACTTGTTTTGCTGCACCATTTATTTGCACTGGTTGCCAACTTTGACAACCAGTGTATGTAATATGCTGCTTTGTTCCCCATATTTGCACTGGTGGCAAACTTTGATGCCCAGTGGATGTAATATGTGTAATAGTCGTGATGGCCTAGATTAAGTTGCTTGCTTATTTATTTCCTTGTTGTCTTGTTTATTTGTTTTCTTATAGTCAGTGCAGTTCTTTTTCCGCGGTTTGCTAGTGGCCGCAATAACCTATTTTTTTAAAACTAGGCCACAATAACCATGGGCTAAATATCTACTATAGTGACCATGGGCCTCCTACGGGTCATAGTTCTACGGGCTGTAGAAACAATGGGCCTTCTACGGGCCGTAGAATCAATGGGCCTTCTACGGGCTGTATGATCGATTGGCCAAACATGGGCCAATAATGGACCGCATTATGGGCCGTAAATGGGCTAAAGTTCAAATCGTCCGTTCATGGGCCGACCATAATGGGCCGTCGTTAATCGGCCGTATTTGATTACGCTATGAAAATGGCCCAACGGATTAACGGGACACAAACGGGCCGACATTAACCACGGGCTGAATTTGGCCCACAACCAGAACAGGTCAGTAACAGGCCATAAGTAATCAAATACTGCAAATCATCCCAAAAATAAATGGGCCCTAAGAAGGCCGAAAGAGAACACGGGCTGGAAACGGCCCAATGGAATAATGAGCCGTTAATGGGTATAAAGGGATACACTGTTCATTACGGGCCAGTTTCACCACGGGTCGTTAATGGGCTAAGAGTTACAAAGGGCTTCATACGGGCCGAAAGACGTCATGGGCCATACATGGGCTAGAAGTTCCAACGGGCTGGAATCATATTGGACGGCCCAGATGACGCTACTGGGCGTAATTCGGATAGGCCATAATGGGTCGTGAGTCAGCAGGCTGTAAATGGGCTATATGTGAACAAGCCATTAACAGGCTTTCCGTGGGTCGGCCCGCTACCTTTTGACTAAGTCAAACGGTTGGCCTTTTCACTGGAATGGACCTATGTTGGGCCATGCCACGTGTCGACGTATCATAGGCGCCTCTTGTCCAATGAGTGGATGACATCTGTCCCAACGCTAAGCCAACACGTGGATCCTCCGGTGAATGAGAATTTTACACGTGGAAAATCCCCATTGGTGGGGCTGTTAACGGGTTATCGGATCCAAACCAGAACCCGATAGCTTAATGGCGACCCGTTATGGTGGATACCACGTGTCGGTTACCCTTGACGAAAACAGTTCTATGACGCGCCATTTATCGTCATGGAAGTGGACACTTCCGTGATGATAATTTTGGTATTGTCATGGAACACTTCTACGATAGCACAGGTATGACTATCTCTGTCATAAAATCTTCATGGATGTACATGCATGACAGAAAACGTGACCTACTGTGACAAAGACGTATCATCACGGAAGTGGTTCTTTTTGTAGTGACATCCGAAAAGGCGGCAGAGGCCATGGAGAACCTGCTTCCTCATGAGATCGCCGAGCGGGAGCTGGAGATGCAGGAGGTGGCGGAGATCGAGGAGAGCTGGGAGGAGGAGTTGCGCGTGGCCGAGGTCGAGGTAGAGAAGAGTTTGTCCATCGAGGAATCGGTGGTGGAGTACCAACGCGAGCTCTGGCACATCCACTACTACGAGTACTACAACCTTGAGGGTGGCGCCGAGGACGAGGACGAGGATGCGGTCGACTTCAGCAGGGGGACGCAGAGTCCACCAACGGCGGCATGTCGCCAGGATAAGTCATCGACGTCTCATCTTACATCGGTGAGGCATAGGCCAGCGCGGCGACGGCTTTGTTAAAATTATGTGTACTTAGGCTTTGTTTATAATGTTGGTCTTTTGTTAGAGCAATGTTTAGGTCAACTAGCTCTGTTTAATTACTAAAATTGCTTGATTTAGTAAGTGTGGTCTGTGTGCTGTAGTCTCTTTTGTGTGCCCAAATTAGCAAGCGATGTTAAATTATGCAATGACGTGGATGATGACAGTACACAGGGAAATTTCCACCAAAATTTGAATGATCAAACTCATCAAATTATGCAATGACGTGGATGATGACAGTACACAGGGAAATTTCCACCAAAATTTGAATGATCAAACTCATCCCATGCACGTAAAGCAATAGAATCGTTTGCGATGCACACATTCGTTCAAAGTGAATGGTGTTCGGCGGCACCGTGCGCAAAGTTTCCCTCCACCTTTCGAATTTTTTTGCCTGCTGCTGAAATATCTACCCCCTCCCCACCCCCTTTTCTCCCCGACCACAAGTCACATTTCCCCTGTTTCCTCCTTCCTTCCTTCCGAAGCTATAGCCGCTTCCTCGCTTGCTTCCTTGCTCTCACCGTCTCGCATCCGACCGCCAGGGTCGCCATGGTCTTCTTCAATGACCTCTCCAGCAGTTCCTCCTCCGACAACTCTTTCACCACCCGGGTATGCCTCTCTCCTCTCTCTCTCTCGTGTTATGATTTGGAATGAAGGATTTTAAGCCGGTGGTCGATTTGAGTCATTTCTTCCACTTGTAGCTCCCTAGGACCATCAGTTGCAACGAATGGAGTGGGGTGGCTGAAGATCTGTCTGCTTGTTGTCACCAACAATCTCCATGCGTGAAGTTAGTTGCGTTTGAATCTGTGGACAGTGGGAGGAAGTTTCTAGCATGTGCAGAGAAGGTTAGACCCACTTTCGTTGTTACAAATTGATACGTCTCCAACGTATCTATAATTTATGAAGTATTCATGCCATATTTACAACAATTTTATATGTTTTTGGTATGATTTGCATGGAACTAACCGGGATTGACGTTGTTTTCAGCAGAACTACCGTGGTGTTGTTTTTTGTGCAGAAGTGTAACTTCTCCAAATGAGCTAAAACTTTTTGACGATTTTTTTGGAACAAAAGAGACCCCCGAAGCTTCATGGGAGAGCCAGAAGAGCCACGAGGAGGGCACAACCCACCAGGGCACGCCTGAGGGGGCCGGCTTGCCCCGATGGGTTGTGCTCACATCGAGGCCCATCTTCGCGTGAAACCGACGCCAAAAAATCCTATAAATAGAGAAACCATCAGAAATAACCCTAGATTAGAAGTTCCGCCGTCGCAAGCCTCTGTAGCCACGAAAACCAATCTAGACCCCATTCCGGCACTCCGCCGGAGGGGGAAATCATCACCGATGGCCATCTTCATCATCCCGGCGGCCACCATGATGAGGAGGGAGTAGTCCACCCTCGGGGCCGAGGGTTTGTACCAGTAGCTATGTGCTTAATCTCTCTCTCTCTCTCGTGTTCTTGAGATGGCACGATCTTGATGTATCGCGGGCTTTGTTAATATAGTTGGATCATATGGTGTTTTCTCCCTCTCTATCTTGTTGTGATGCATTGAGCTTTCCCATTGAGATTTTGTTTTACCGGATTGAATACTTTTATGGATTTGAGAGCACTTGATATATGTCTTGCATATAAATACCCGTGGTGACAATGGGGTATTTTATTGATTCACTTGAGATATGTTTTGGCACTCAACTCGCGGATTCCTAAGGTGACATTGGGGTAATCTATCCATAGGGGTTGATGCACGTTCTCGTCTTTTGTTTCTCCGGTAGAAATCTTGGGGCACTCTTTGAGGTTCTTTGTGTTGGATTGAGTAGTATGAATCGGAATTTGCTTTGGTGTTATTCTAGTACGAACTCTTGATAGATCGATCGAAAATGATAACTTGTGTCATTTTAGTACGAACTCTTGATAGATCGATCGGAAAGAATAACTTGGTGTTATTTTAGTACGAACTCTTGGATAGATCAATCAGAAAGAATAGCTACAAACAATTTCTTCTTATGTTCTCCGCTAGATAGGAACTTTGGAGTGATTATTCATCGCACGTTAAGGGATGGTTATGTGATCCAATTATATTAGCATTGTTGAGAGATTGCACTAGCGAAAGTACGGACCCTAGGCCTCATTTTCAAGCATTGCAATACCGTTTGTGCTCCATTTTCTCATTTGCTACCTGGCTAATTTTTATTGTTCCTATTATAAAAATCAATATCTACTATCATTACTACACTTGTATCACCATCTCTTCACCGAACTAGTGCACCTATACAAATTACCATTGTATTTGGTGTGTTGGGGAGACAAGAGACTCTTTGTTATTTGGTTGCAGGGTTGTTTGAGAAAGACCATCTTCGTCCTACGCCTCCCACGGATTGATAAACCTTAGGTCATCCACTTGAGGGAAAATTGCTACTGTCCTACAAAACTCTATGCTTGGAGGCCCAACACGAGTCTACAAGAATATAAAGTTGCATAGTAGACATCAAGCTCTTTTCTGGCGCTGTTGCCGGGGAGGTGAGTGCTTGAAGTTATATCTTTAGGTCTTGCAATCGAATCTTTTAGTTTCTTGTTTTATCACTAGTTTGGTTTACAAAAAGAAAACTGCAAAAAATGGAGTTGAGGTTGCATCATATTATTCATCTTTATAATGTCTTTCGTGAAAATGATGGAAATGAAAATTGTGCTCAATTGATACAAGGAGAATTCAAAAAAAAGTTTGGCATAAATGATGAGCATGATTGCAATGTTGTTGGTATGAACTCTTTGAATATCCATGATGCTAATGATATGCAAAGCCATAAGCTTGGGGATGCTATGTCTGATGAAGATGATATTTTTAGTCCCCCAAGTTTTGATGAGAATATTTATTATGATGAAAGCATGCCTCCTATTTATGATGATTATATTGATGAAAGTGGGTTTGGAAGAGTGCCAACTCTAGGTACAAATGATCCCACTATTTTGGAGGGTGTTGAATCTTATTCTAATAATTACGAAAGTGGATTTGGAGAGGTCATGACTTTATTTAGTGATGAATCCACTATTTTGGAAGAGGTTTCAATTGATTATGACAACAAAGTTGCTATCTATGATGATTATAGTGATGACATATATGTTATAGAGAATAATGATAACCATGAAACTTGTCATCATGATTTTAATTTTCAATCACATGATAGTTATTGTGTTGAGTTTGCTCCCACTACTATTGATGAGAATAAATTTGCTTATGTGGAGAGTAATAAAATTTCTATGCTTGTGGATCACGAAAAGAATGCTTTATGTGATGATTATATTGTTGAATTAATTCATGATACTACTGAAAATTATTATGAGAGGGGAACATATGCTTTTACATATTGCAATAATATCAAGTTTTCTCTCTATGAGTTGAAATCTTGAAGTTATGCTTGTTTTGCCTTCCTATGCTAGTTGATTATTGTTCCCATAAATTGTTTACTCACAAAATTCCTATGCATACGAAGTGGGTTAGACTTAAATGTGCTAGTCATATTATTCATGATGCTCTCTTTGTGTTTCAATTCTTATCTTTTACGTGAGCATCAATGAAATCATCATGCCTAGCTAAAAGGCATTAAATAAAACCACTTGTTGGGAGACAACCCAATATTTATACCTACTATTTTGTGTGTTCACATGATTAAGCTATAGTAGTAATCATGTTTTATAGCTTTTGTTTCAATAAAGTGCCAAGTAAAGCATTTGGGATAGTGTGGATGATAGTTGACTTGATTCTATGCAAAAACAGAAACTTTTGCACTAAGTCCATGAATTTTAAAAATTCACTGGAACGTGCTTTTGATCTGATTTTTTATAGATAATTTATATACAAATTGCCAACGTTTTCCTAATTTTTCGGAATTTTTGAAGTTACAGAAGTATGGTTGGAGTACAGATTACTACAGACTGTTCTGTTTTTGACAGATTCTGTTTTCAATGCATAGTTTGCTTGTTATCTAGTTTCTATGGCTTATATTGCTCAATATAAATTGTGTAAATGATAAGGTACATTAGGCATTGTGTGAGAACAATTACGAGTCTTGTCTTTGACAGTACCGAAGTGAATAATTTGTCTTTATCATACTAACCTATCTCACGAAGTTCTGTTAAGTTTTGTGTGATTGAAGTTTTCAAGTTTTGGGTGAGATATCGATATGAGGAGAATAAGGAGTGAAAAGACCCTAAGATTGGGGATGCCCAAGGCACCCCAAGGTGATATTCAAGGAATATCCAAGCAACTAAGCTTGGGGATGCCACAGAAGGCATCCCCTCTTTCATCTCCAGCAATATCGGTAACCTTACTTGAGGTTATATTTCTATTCGCCACATGATATGAGTTTTGCTTGGAGCGTCATTTTATTTTGTTTTGATGCTTCATGTTATTTATAATAATTTTTTGTATATTTTATTTCAATAAAAGTGGCAAGGATAGCCTTTATCATGCTTATTTTGCAAGTATATGAGTTGTTGTTTCAAAACAGAAAGTTTGTCGTTCTTGCAAAAATTCCCGAGAAAAGTCAGAATATGATAAAATGTTGAAATTTTTTGCACAATAATCTATGATAAATTTTCTTCAGTGTGGTAAATTTTCAGAATTTTTTGATTTAAATAAGTATGGATACTTCTTCATCCATTACAGACTGTCCTGTTTTGGCAGATTGCTGTTATGTTTGCATTGTTTGCATATGTTTGCTTGTTTAATGATTCTATTTGAGGATAGGAGTATTAAATATGCAGAGGTATTTAGTATGCAATGTTGAATAATAATTTTAGTGATTTGCTACAGTAGAGAATGATAAGGTTTTGCATTGATTATAATAACTTATCTCACGAGTTCTTGTTGAGTTTTGTGTGGATGAAGTTTTTGAGATTTAGGGAAACCCTGATATAAAAGGAATTAAGGAGACACAAAAGCTCAAGCTTGGGGATGCCCAAGGCATCCCAAGATAATATTTCAAGAAGTCTCAAGCATCTAAGCTTGGGGATGCCCCAGTAAGCATCCCACCTTTCTTCATCAACAATTATCAGTTAGTACCGGTTGAGCCTAAGTTTCTGCTTCTTCACATGATGTGTGCTATTCTTAGAATGTCATTTTATTTTATTTTTTACTTTCTGTTTTAATAAGATACTTAGATCTGAAAGTTTTTAAATAAAATAGAGTCTTCAAATAGCTACCCATTTACATAGCTACTCGCTTGATCTTCACTTGTATCTTTTTGAGTAGTTTGTCATTTACTCTTGTGCTTCACGTATATCCTATGAGTAAATTGTTGAATTAATTGAATATCATGATGTTGAAAATATATGTTCCTATCATGCCTAGTAGTAGCTTCACATTGGGTTTAGAAAGTGAAATCTTTTGAAGGTTGACAATCACAATATTGGTCATACAAGCAATTCATGAATGATTAGTATAAGGAAGAGAAATTTCACATGCAAATATATTATCTTGGACATCTTCTATGATTGTGAATACGCATTAATTATTTTCAAACTTGAGCAAATTAGTTGCAGTTGGACAAGGAAGACAACGTAATGAGTTATGTTTGGGTATATTTGCATAGAAGTTATATTGTTATGGATCCTCCAACATGTGGTGTTTGCCTAGGATCTTTTGCTAGACAAAAACTCATACTAAGTAGAGATACTACTTGCGCATCCAAAAACCCTTAAACCCAGTTTCTTGCCATGAGTGTCCACCATACCTACCTATGGATCGAATAAGATCCTTCAAGTAAGTTATCATCGGTGCATAAAGCAATAAAAATTGCTCCTAAATATGTTTGATCTTTTATTGTAAGGGAAAATTGAGCGTTGTACGAACTTGTGATGGCATAATAATAAAAGTGACGGACTGCATAATAAAGGTTGCTATCATAAGGGGTAATATAATGTGACATTCCTTTGCATTCAGAGCTTGGTCATCCAAATAAAAAGCGCATGACAACCTCTGCTTCCCTCCGCGAAGGGCCTATCTTTTACTTTTCAGTATTTAGTTTTATGCAAAGAGTCAATAGTATGAATTCTCATTTCAACCTCAACTATTCTATAGTTGGCAAGCATCATGTGGTGGGGAAAGATCTAGGCACATATGACCAGTCAAATATATTTGATCATGATTTATTATTGTTGACAATTATCTCTATGATAAATGAGTTGGGAGGCAAAATATTAAGCCCCTATCTTTCTCTGTGTTCGATGGATGCCATTTGTTCTAAGAATATGCTTTGAGTACTAGCAATCATGGAAGACTATATGATGATTGAGTATGTGGAGCTCTTACTTGGACTTTGTTGAATAAGTTGAATTGTAATTGTTTCATGACTAAGAATATAGGTTGTTGAGTTTCAAGAGAATTCATGGTTTGAACCTTAACATGTGAATTGGTTGCTACTTTATCATGATGAGTTTTATGAGAAAGAGTTGATGTTATGATGCTAGGAGAAGTGATTGAAATTATCATTGATCAAACTTATGCACTATGCTAGCATTCACGCTTCATAAATTATTTCTTTTATCATTTACCTACTCGAGGACGAGTAGGAATTAAGCTTGGGGATGATGATACGTCTCCAACGTATCTATAATTTATTAAGTATTCATGCCATATTTACAACAATTTTATATGGTTTTGGTATGATTTGCATGGAACTAACCCGGACTGACACTGTTTTCAGTAGAACTACTGTGGTGTTTTTTGTGTGCAGAAATGAAAGTTCTCCAAATGAGCTGAAACTTTTTGATGATTTTTTGGAACAAAAGAGACCCTCGAAGCTTCATGGGAAGGACAGAAGAGCCACAAGGAGGGCACAACCCACCAGGGCATGCCTGAGGGGCCCGGCTTGCCCCGAAGGGTTGTGCTCACCTCGAGGCCCATCTTCGTGTGAAACCGACGCCAAAAAAATCCTATAAATAGAGAAACCATCAGAAATAACCCTAGATCAGAAGTTCCGCCGCTGCAAGCCTCTATAGCCACGAAAAACCAATCTAGACCCCATTCCGGCACTCCGCCAGAAGGGGAAATCATCACTGGTGGCCATCTTCATCATCCCGGCGGCCACCATGATGATGAGGGAGTAGTCCACCCTCGGGGCTGAGGGTTTGTACCAGTAGCTATGTGTTTAATCTCTCTCTCTCTCTTGTGTTCTTGAGATGGCACGATCTTGATGTATCGCGGACTTTGTTAATATAGTTGGATCATATGGTGTTTCTCCCTCTCTATCTTGTTGTGATGCATTGAGTTTTCCCTTTCAGATTTCGTTTTATTGGATTAAATACTTTTATGGATTTGAGAGCACTTGATATATGTCTTGCATATGAATACCCGTGGTGACAATGGGGTATTATATTGATTCACTTGAGATATGTTTTGGCACTCAACTCGCGGATTCCCGAGGTGACATTGGGGTAATATATGCATAGGGGTTGATGCACGTTCTCATCTTTTGTTTCTCTGGTAGAAATCTTAGGGCACTCTTTGAGGTTCTTTGTGTTGGATTGAGTATTATGTATAGGAATTTGCTTTGGTGTTATTCTAGTACGAACTCTTGATAGATCGATCAAAAATAATAACTTGTGTTATTTTCATACGAACTCTTGATAGATCGATCGGAAAGAATAACTTGGTGTTATTTTAGTACGAACTCTTGGATAGATCGATCGGAAAGAATAGCTACAAACAATTTCTTTTTATGTTCTCCGCTAGATAGGAACTTTGGAGTGATTCTTCATCGCACGTTGAGGGATGGTTATGTGATCCAATTATATTAGCATTGTTGAGAGATTGCACTAGCGAAAGTACGGACCATATGTTGGAAATATGCCCTAGAGGCAATAATAAAATGGTTATTATTGTATTTCCTTGTTCATGATAATTGTCTATTGTTCATGCTATAATTGTATTAACTGGAAACCGTAATACATGTGTGAATACATAGACCACAACATGTCCCTAGTAAGCCTCTAGTTGACTAGCTCATTGATCAATAGATGGTTATGGTTTCCTGACCATGGACATTGGATGTCATTGATAACGGGATCACATCATTAGGAGAATGATGTGATGGACAAGACCCAATCCTAAGCATAGCACAAGATCGTGTAGTTCGTTTGCAAGAGCTTTTCTAATGTCAAGTATCGTTTCCTTAGACCATGACATTGTGCAACTCCCGGATACCGTAGGAATGCTTTGGGTGTATCAAACGTCACAACGTAACTGGGTGGCTATAAAGGTGCACTACAGGTATCTCCGAAAGTGTGTGTTTGGTTGGCACGAATCGAGACTGGGATTTGTCACTCCGTATGACGGAGAGGTATCTCTAGGCCCACTCGGTAATGCATCATCATAATGAGCTCAATGTGACTAAGGAGTTAGCCACGGGATCATGCGTTACGGAACGAGTAAAGAGACTTGCCGGTAACAAGATTGAACGAGGTATTGGGATACCGACGATCGAATCTCGGGCAAGCAACATGCCGATAGACAAAGGGAATTGTATACGGGATTGATTGAACCCCCGACATCGTGGTTCATCCAATGCGATCATCGTGGAACATGTGAGAGCCAATATGGGTATCCAGATCCCGCTATTAGTTATTGGCCGGAGAGGTGTCTCGGTCATGTCTGCATGGTTCCCGAACCCGTAGGGTCTACACACTTAAGGTTCGGTGACGCTTGAGTTGTTATGGGAAATAGTATTTGGTTACCGAAGGTTGTTCGGAGTCCCGGATGAGATCCCGGACATCACGAGGAGTTCCGGAATGGTCCGGCGGTGAAGATCGATATATTGGACGAAGGGTATTGGAGTCCGGAAGTGTTCCGGGGGTACCAGGCTATGGACAGCATGACCGAAAGGTGTTTCGGGAGCCCCGGCAAGTGTTGGAGGGCCTCATGGGCCAAAGGGGAAGGGGCAAACCAGCCCACTAAGGGGTGGTGCGCCCCCCACACCCTTTCCCACGTTACTTGGGGAGGTGGGGCGCCTCCACCTGGCTTGGGAGGCAAGCCTCCACCTGCTTGGCTTGGGGGCAAGTCTCCCTAGGATTTTCCCTAGGGAGATCCAATCTGCTTGGCCGCCGCCCCTAGGGGAAACCCTAGGGCTCCTCCCCCTCTCCCCTTGCCCCTATATATAGTGGAGGGGTGGGAAGGCAGCCACACCTCTTCCCTGGCGCAGCCCTCCCTCCTCATCCAACTCCTCCTCCGCCTCCGTAGTACTTAGCGAAGGTCTGCCGGAGAACCACGAGCTCCATCGCCACCACGCCGTCGTGCTGCTGGAGTTCTCCCTCAACTTCTCCTCTCCCCTTTCTGGATCAAGAAGGAGGAGACGTCCCCGGGCTGTACGTGTGTTGAACGCGGAGGCGCCGTCCGTTCGGCGCTAGATCGGATCTTCCGCGATTTGAATCGCCGTGAGTACGACTCCATCAACCGCGTTCTTGTACGCTTCCGCTTAGCGATCTTCAAGGGTATGAAGATGCACTCCCTCTCTCTCGTTGCTGGCATCTCCTAGATTGATCTTGGTGACACATAGGAAAATTTGAATTATTGCTACGTTCCCCAACAGTGGCATCATGAGCCAGGTTTATGCGTAGATTCTATGCACGAGTAGAACACAAAGTAGTTGTGGGCGATGATTTGTTCAATTTGCTTACCGTTACTAGTATTATCTTGATTTGGAGGCATTGTGGGATGAAGCGGCCCGGACCGACCTTACACGTACTCTTACGTGAGACAGGTTCCACCGACTGACATGCACTTGATGCATAAGGTGGCTAGCGGGTGTCTGTCTCTCCCACTTTAGTCGGATCAGATTCGATGAAGAGGGTCCTTATGAAGGGTAAATAGCAATTGGCATATCACCGTTGTGGCTTTTGCGTAGGTAAGAAACGTTCTTGCTAGAAACCCATAGCAGCCACGTAAAACATGCAACAACAATTAGAGGACATCTAACTTGTTTTTGCAGGGTATGCTATGTGATGTGATATGGCCAAAAGGATGTGATGAATTATATATGTGATGTATGAGATTGATCATGTTCTTGTAATAGGAATCATGACTTGCATGTCGATGAGTATGACAACCGGCAGGAGCCATAGGAGTTGTCTTAATTTATTGTATGACCTGCGTGTCAATGAAAACGCCATGTAATTACTTTACTTTATTGCTAACCGTTAGCCATAGTAGTAGAGTAATAGTTGGCGAGACAACTTCATGAAGACACGATGATGGAGATCATGGTGTCATGCCGGTGACGAAGGTGATCATGCCGCGCCACGAAGATGGAGATCAAAGGTGCAAGATGATATTGGCCATATCATGTCACTTTATGATTTGCATGTGATGTTTGTCATGTTTACATCTTATTTGCTTAGAACGACGGTAGCATAAATAAGATGATCCCTCACTAAAATTTCAAGAGATGTGTTCCCCCTAACTGTGCACCGTTGCGAAGGTTCGTTGTTTCGAAGCACCACGTGATGATCGGGTGTGATAGATTCTAACATTCGCATACAACGGGTGTAAGCCAGATTTACACATGCGAAACACTTAGGTCGACTTGACGAGCCTAGCATGTACAGACATGGCCTCGGAACACAAGAGACCGAAAGGTCGAACATGAGTCGTATAGTAGATATGATCAACATGGAGATGTTCACCGATGATGACTAGTCCGTCTCACGTGATGATCGGACACGGCCTAGTTGACTCGGATCATGTATCACTTAGATGACTAGAGGGATTCTATCTGAGTGGGAGTTCATTAAATAATTTGATTAGATGAACTTAATTATCATGAACATAGTCAAAAGGTCTTTGCAAATTATGTCATAGCTTACGCCTTAGTTCTACTAAGATATGTTCCTAGAGAAAATTTAGTTGAAAGTTGATAGTAGCAATTATGCGGACTGGGTTCGTAAACTGAGGATTGTCCTCATTGCTGCACAGAAGGCTTATGTCCTTAATGCACCGCTCGATGTGCTGAACCTCGAGCGTCGTCGGTAGATGTTGCGAAACATCTGACATACACGTTTTGATGACTACGTGATAGTTCAGTGCGTAATGCTAACTGTTGAGAATATAGACCTTAGAGTCACCCACCAGGAGAGGCCGGGTTACTCGTACGGTTGTTATCAGAAGCCCGGAGCCAAGTCTCAAGACGATGGGCCAGAGATGGGCTGAGACCCGGATATGGCTTAAGGCCCGTAGTTACAATCATTGTTATAGTAAACTTGTAGCGTAAGGCATGCATAGTTTAGAGTCCGAGCCGGACACTCTTATGAGCCGGCCGGGACTCTAAGGGCTGCTGGGCGTCAGCCTCCCTATATAAAGGGACGACCCGGCAGCGGTTTAAGGGCGACAACAATCTCATCGAGAGCCGGGGATGGTTGTTTAACTCCTGGCGATCGTAACCCTAATCAATATCACCCCAAACTGGACGTAGGCTTTACCTTCACCGTAAGGGGCCGAACCAGTATAAACCCTCGTGTTCCTTGTCCCGCATAACCCCTTCAAGCTTCCTAGTTGCGATGGCTCCACGACTAAGTCCTAGCTCAAGGACATCTGCCGTGACAATTCCACGACAGTTGGCGCCCACCGTGGGGCCAGCGCACGGTGGATTTGAGTTCTTGAAGGGCAGCTTCGAAGGGCTCAAGGGATACGCCGTGGGCCGGATGACCAAAAGTCGTCGCGGCAAGCTCTACATCGACGATGCGGACTGGGGTCCCGACGCCGGCTCAATTGAGTACGGGTACCGGTTCCCCTTTGGCGGGATTCATGTCTTCATTGGCAAGATTGGTGAGCCGGGCCCCGAGCCGGATTTCTGCGCCGATCTCATCGAAACGGCTCAGCGCGCACGACCCGCCCGGGCCCGGCCCGCATCAAGGCGTGCTTTTGTGGGATGCATCCATGGAGGGCCCTCTGATCCATCTGGGTCTGGAGATGAGGCAGCCGCCGGCTCTGACTGCGAGTCGGCCACCGATGAGTCAAACTCGTTGTACTGACTTCAAGATGGCAGGCTCATGGGTTGTTCCGATGGCGACAGTATTCCGGACCTTTTTGAGCCGCCAAGTCAGGTTGGAGTTTTTATGGCTGGGGCACAGCCTGTTCAGAACCCCGCTGCTGGATCGGGAAACCCGGTGCCTTCTCCGGCTCAGGTGCTGATGGATCTCACGGACAAGATGACGGCCCTGTTAACCGCCGCGGTTGACCCGGTGAATCAAGCTCAGCATGATGCGGAGGTGGCACAGTTAAAATTGGATTTGATAAAAGCTAAGGAGGATCTTGCAGCGGAGGGGATCAGGCTGGCTGCGGAGCGGGCGGCCCTCGACGCCCGGACTCAGCTGATTCAGGCGCAGTCCTTCCAACTCACAATGGATCAGAACGCGGCCAACGAGGTCATGAGAAGGAGGCATCAGAAGGCCCAGTCTCGACTCCCACCGGTTTACGATCCACGCAATCTCTTCAACACACCGGGTGCAGGGTCTAGTAACCCGCCAGGGGTCATTGCACCCGGGTCAGGACCCCTTATTCAGCCACAAGTGATGGGGCCTCCCCAGGTGCCCCCTGCCCCGCCTCAGTATGTGCCAATACCCCCGGGTCATTATGATAACCCGCTGGAGAACATGGTGGCTGCGGCAGCACGACTGGCGGCTCTCCCCGTTGACGGTGACTCTCCGGCGGCCATCGAAACCCGCCGGGTCAGGGAACTCCTGCAGACGGCACTGGCGCAGCAAGAGGCGTACTCTTACAGCCGGGACAGGATCCACTTGACCCCCCGTCCAGGCCAGAGCCCGAGTTACAGCTGGCACATGGTCTCAGCAACCGGCTCAAGTAATGTCCGACGCCGTGACCCGCCCCCTGGCCATGGCCCGGCTCATAATGGAGCCTTCTACGCAGCAAACCAAGCGCGGCAAGAGGCGGAGCAGGTGCCTCAATTGACGGC
>NC_057799.1:188823546-188878753 GCF_018294505.1 Triticum aestivum
TGGGTATTTCTACCAGGACCGGTGGTGTCCCTTGTTTGGTGCCGGCCATCCGTAATGAACGTCTACCTAAGGACTTCAAGGGCCCTAGGAAGGTGCCTAACTATACAGCGGACTTACAGCCTGCAGCCTGGATTGAGAGTTATGAGATGGCTATGGAATTTCTGGAGGTCAGTGAGGCGGCCATGGCCAAATATTTCACCATGATGTTAGATGGAACTGCCCGCACGTGGTTGAAAGGGTTACCGCCGAACTCCATTGGGTCTTGGGCTGAGCTGAAAGCCCGGTTCATTCAAAACTTCAAAGATACCTGCAGGCAGTCTATGTCAATTGTGGATCTTACTAACTGTAAGCAGCAGGAGGGTGAATCCACGACCCATTGGGTTCGCCGGGTCAAGGAGATCATACATTCATCAGATAAGATGGATGCCGGCTCTGCAGTCTTAATGTTGTAACAGAACTGTCGCTTTGTGCCTCTTAAGATGAAACTCGGGCGGCTTAAACGCGACTGCACCGATATGGGTACCCTAATGGCGGCTCTTGTCAAGTACGCCGATTCTGATGGTACCAAGGATCCCCCTTCAGATGATGAAAGGACAGGGAAGGGAAAGAAGAGCGGCCATGGCAAGGGTCCTCAGTTTAACCCGGGGAACCAAGGAGGAGGCAAGCGTAAGGCCGATGGCAGCCTAGAGTTTGTAGCCAACGCCAACTCCCAAGGTAGTAACCCGCGACGCAAGGGGAGGCCCCCTTCCCGAGGCGGCGGGTCAGGTCCAACACTGGAGCAGCTGTTGAATGAACCTTGTCCAAGGCATGGCTCTAGAGAGAAGCCAGCGACTCATCTGTGGAAGGATTGCGCGATCATGAAGGCCTTTAAGAGCTACAATGGCCCGGGCGGCGGCTCAGGCGCCGGCGGTTTTCATGGCCCGGGCGGCGGCTCAAATTCCGGTCCTCAGAACGGTCAAGGGGGCTTTAATCAACAGCCTGGTCAGGGTCATCAACAGCAACAGGGGGGTTATCAGACCAACCCAAAGCAGCTTAGCGGTGGACAGTATCATGTGTTCACCACTAGTTTGTGCAAACGAGATCAAAAGCTTCACAAGAGGGCTGTAAATGCTGTTGAGCCGGCGGTTCCACGCTACTTGCGGTGGTCTGAGCAGCCTATAGTGTGGAGTAGGGAGGATCACCCTCCACGGGTGGATAACCCGGGCCACTTGGCCTTAGTGATGGCTCCTCAGGTGGGAGGTTATAAGTTCACAAAGGTACTCATGGATGGAGGCAGCAGCATCAACATCCTCTATTATGAGACTTTTCGCCGTATGGGGCTGGTTGATAAGAACCTCAGCCAGTCAAACACTATCTTCCACGGTGTGGTACCTGGTAAGTCGGCTTATCCAGTCGGCAAGATCGAGTTAGAAGTGGCTTTTGGTGATGAGAACAACTACAGGGTGGAGAAGTTGACCTTTGAGGTGGTCAAGATAAGAAGTCCATACCATGCTATATTTGGACGGCCGGCTTACACCAAGTTCATGGCACGGCCATGTTATGTGTATTTACAGCTCAAGATGTCGGGTCACAATGGGACCATCACGGTTCACGGCAGCCGGAAAGTGGCCCTCGAGTGTGAGGAAGGTGATGCAGCTTACGCAGAGTCTGTTTGTGCAATAGAGGAGTTGAAGTTTTACAAAGACAATGTTGACCCAACAGACATGACCTCTCTAAAGAAGCCGACTACTGAGACTGAGCCGGCGATGAAATTTAAGTCGGCAGATGAAACTAAGCTTGTTGACTTCATTCCAGGAGATTCATCTCAGCAGTTTAGCATCAGTGCCAATCTGGATCCAAAATAGGAAAGCGCGCTCATCGAGTTCATCCGTGGGAATAGGGACATCTTTGCATGGAAGCCTTCTGACATGCCAGGTGTACCTAGAGAACTCGCTGAGCATACTCTCAATATTGATCCAAAATTTAAGCCGGTCAGACAGTTCCTTCGACGGTTTAACGAGGAGAGGCGGAAAGCCATTGGTGAAGAAGTGGCCCGGCTCTTGGCGGCCGGGTTTATTGTTGAAGTTTTTCACCCAGAATGGTTGGCTAACCCAGTGCTCGTCCTCAATAAGAACGGCACCTGGCGGATGTGTGTGGACTACACGGACTTGAACAAGGCGTGTCCGGCTGATCCTTTTGCTCTCCCCCGTATTGATCAAATCATTGATGCTACGGCAGGTTGTGCACGCTTAAGTTTCTTGGATGCCTATTCCGGGTATCATCAGATTAAGATGGCAGTTAAGGACCAGGAGAAGACGGCGTTCATCACTCCCTTTGGAGCCTTCTGCTATGTGTCTATGCCCTTTGGACTCAAGTGTGCACAGGCGACTTACCAGCGTTGTGTACAGAATTGTCTTCATAAACAGATCGGGCGCAATGTTCACGCTTACGTGGATGATATTGTGGTGAAATCCATCAAGGAGGAAACCCTGATAGATGACTTAAGGGAAACCTTCGATAATCTCCGGGTCTATAAGATGATGCTTAACCCGGCCAAGTGTGTTTTTGGTGTTCCTGCAGGCAAACTATTGGGCTTCTTGGTTTCTGACAGAGGCATTGAGGCTAACCCGGAGAAGATCAAGGCCATCACCTCCCTAGCCAAACCGGCGTGTATAAATGACGTTCAGCGTTTGGCGGGTCGCATCGCTGCTTTAAGCCGGTTTATAAGCCGTTTGGGTGAGAAGGCTATGCCCTTATATCAGTTAATGAAGAAAACTGATAACTTTGTCTGGAATGATGCAGCTAATACCGCTTTTGAGGATTTGAAAAAGCAGCTGGCAGAGCCCCCAGTCCTTGCTGCTCCGGTTGATAAGGAACCCTTGCTACTGTATGTGGCGGCAAACGCGCGAGCTATCAGCGTGGCTATTGTGGTGGAGCGCAAGGAGGCGAGTAAGGAGCATCCGGTTCAGCGGCCGGTTTATTATGTCAGCGAGGTGCTCATTGAGTCCAAACAGTGGTACCCGCACTGGCAGAAGCTCGTATATGGTGTGTTCATGGTGAGCCGGAAGCTTAAGCATTATTTTCAGGGTCATCCCATCACTGTGGTCAGTTCTGCCCCTCTTGGCGATATTATTCAAAACAGAGAGGCCACAGGGAGAATTGCTAAGTGGGCTATAGAACTTGGACCTCATGGCCTCAGATATGTGCCACGTACTGCTGTTAAATCTCAGGCTTTGGTGGATTTCATCAACGATTGGACAGAGTCACAAGTTCCTGAGCAAAAACCGGATAACACTTATTGGACTATCCACTTTGATGGGTCCAGGCAGCTGGAGGGCTCGGGGGCTGGTGTTGTATTGGCTTCCCCTAAAGGTGACAAGTTCCATTATGTGCTACGGTTGATGTTTCCTTGCACTAACAATGCGGCTGAATACGAGGCTTTGCTCCACGGTCTTCGGGTGGCTAAGGAGATGAGCTTAAGCCGGGTAAGGTGCTTTGGTGACTCAGACTTGGTGGCTCAACAAGTATCAGGCACCTGGGATTCTAAGGATCCTCTCATGGCGGCTTATCGCCGTGAGGTTGATGCCATTGCCGGGCACTTTCAGGGATACCAAGTGGAGCACATTGATCGTAGGAAGAACGAGGCGGCTGATGCTTTAAGCCGGCTAGGTTCTCAGCGAAAACCGGTGCCACCTAACACTTTCTTGGATGTCCTGTATAACCCTTCGGTTAGGTTGCCTACAGAGGAGGATTTGGCTATCCCTGACCCGGAGGCACGACTGGTGGCGGCTCTTCATGTCATACCAGACTGGACAATGCCATATCTAGCTTATATAACCCGGGGAGAGTTGCCTGAGGATGAAACTCTGGCCAGGCAAATAACCCGGCGGGCTAAGTCAATGATTGTTATCGACGGCGAGTTGCATCATCGCAGTGTTTCAGGGGCATTTCAGCGTTGTATCTCCCCTGAGGAAGGTCAAGAGATCTTGCGCGAGATCCATGAAGGGGATTGTGGCCATCATGCCGGCTCAAAATCCTTTGTGGCCAAAGCTTTCCGTCATAGTTTTTATTGGCTGACGGCTCACGCTGATGCAGAGGACTTGGTCAGTAAATGTGATGGTTGCCAAAGGTTCTCACGACGGGCTCATGTGCCGGCTCAGGAGTTGAGGATGATCCCAATCACTTGGCCCTTTGCGGTCTGGGGGCTTGATATGGTTGGGCCTTTTAAACGGTCCAAGGATAAGAAGACCCACCTCTTGGTGGCAGTTGACAAATTCACGAAGTGGGTGGAGGCTGAGCCAGTTGGCAAGTGCGATGCAGCCACGGCGGTTCAATTTATGAAAAAGGTGATTTTCCGCTTCGGCTTTCCGCATAGCATCATAACTGACAATGGCACCAATCTATCCAAAGGCGCTATGGAAGAGTTTTGTCAACGAGAGCATATCCGACTTGATGTTTCCTCAGTGGCTCATCCCCAATCCAATGGTCAAGCTGAGAGAGCTAACCAGGAGATTCTGAAGGGCATCAAGCCCCGGCTTTTGGTCCCTTTGCAACGGACGCCGGGTTGTTGGGTGGAGGAGTTGTCCTCCGTCTTATGGAGCATCAACACTACTCCTAACAGGTCTACAGGCTTCATGCCTTTCTTCATGGTTTATGGAGCAGAAGCAGTCCTCCCCAACAACATCCGTCACGATTCACCTCGCGTGGCGGCTTATGTTGAGACGGATAATGAACAGGCGCGCCAAGATGCTCTGGACTTGTTGGACGAACAACGTGATGTGGCCGCAGCCCGTTCAGCGATTTACCAACAAGACCTGCGCCGTTATCATAGCCGCCGGGTCAAATCCCGGGTCTTCCAGGAAGGCGACCTTGTGCTCCGGCTCATCCAGGATCAAACAGATGCACACAAGTTATCCCCACCTTGGGAAGGGCCCTTTGTGGTCAGCAAGAACTTGCGCAACGGGTCATATTACCTCATTGATATTCGGGAGCATAAAGATTCGCGTAAATCTGAGGAGGAGACCCGTCGGCCGTGGAACATAGCTCAGCTTCGGCCTTACTACACTTGAGCTACCGGCTCTCGTGGTGTACATATTTATCTCAGACATGTATATATTATGATAAGCAATAAAGCAGGACCTCTGTCCTTTTTTCCTCCAAATAGGCGTGTGTTGTTTTTTACATGCTGGCTTAAAGGAGGATCCGGCTTATGATCGTATTCGAGTCTAGCCGTAATCAGTAAGGTCATTTGGGGGCTTCCTGTTCAAACATGGGTCGTATTTGAACCAAAGAGAACATAGTTGTCGATACCCACTTGATTGGCAAAGTGCCGAGCTCATTAGGAAGTTGCCTTTGGTCATATTTGAATCACAGTTTAACCCCTCTGACAACCGACGTGGATCGTATTCGAATCAGCGTCGTTAAACAATTTTATGAATCATTTGGGGGCTTCCTGTTCAAACATGGGTCGTATTCGAACCAAAGAGAACATAGCTGTCGGTACCCTTTTGATTGGCATCGCCACACCCACTGGGGGCTATATGATCGTATCCGAATCTTAGCTTAACCCCTTGGGGCCGGGTCTTTGGTCGTATTCGAACCGGAAGCCCCTAAGTTCTGCTTTTTCACAAGTTTATTCTGAGGTATGCATGGCCGGGTCTCACTTGCCGGTTTAACTTTGGTTCACAGTGTTAGTTGCACGTCATGGGTGTCATTAAAGCAAGTAAATCAGAGTTAAGGTGTCAGCCTCACTGCCCGGGTTATTTGAACCGGCAGCTGTTTACAGGCTGTTAAATGTGTTATTCTGGCTATGTTCAGAGTATAATTAAGGACCAGTATTTTTTGATTCATATTCCGGGTTATTTATCTCAAACACCTAATTCTCAGGGCGGTAAGCCGCCTCGAGACTTGTGATTTGCCCTTTCTATGCAGATACTTAAAGGCATCTTTTGAGGTTGAGAAAAACAAAGGGATGATTATGACCCGGAGAAACATCAAAGAGACAAATTCAAAGGGCTTTTGCATTCAAAACGTGCACGATGACACGGCAGAGATAAATTGTTGCACTTACTCCATTACAATAATTTTTCAAGTCTAAAAGATGAAACAATGTTTGATAAGCCACCAGCTAATTTATGATGCCCGCTGAGTTGAAGTCCCCGGCTCATTCCTGTCTTCTCCTCCGGTTGATCCCAAGACCTCGAAGGTCGATGATTTCCAGTCGATGCCACTGAGAGCTTCGAACTGGGCTTCTTCGTCAATTAACCCGGCCGGGTCAATCTCCGGGGCGAAGGTGTGCTGACGAGCCGGAGGGATCAGATTGAGGGCTTCATAGCGAGGGGTTGGAATCCTCTTATTCTCCGCATCGTAACCCGGCTGGTACTTGGTCAAGTCGGTGTCGTTCCCGATGAGGGTGGCCACCGGGCGTACAACCTTCACACATGCCGCGAAGTCCTTCTGGTCGAAGGCTGAGCCGTCTTCCTTCAGGCTTGGGTAACCCAGGGCGATGTCTGCCGAGTCTAGCTCCGGCAGGAATGCTTTGGCCTGGCTCAGCGCGGCGATTGCTCCGGCTCTCGCGGAGGCCCGTCGTAACTCCTGGATCCACTGCGGCAGAACAGCGAGCCGGCGCAGGACTTCGGCCAGATGAGCTGGCACCTCGTTGGATAGAGCCACCACAGCTAAGGCACGCTGCGACCTGGTGTAGAGCTGTTCCACCAGGGTGTACACGGCCTTTAACTTGGTGACCACGCTCTGGTTGAGGTTGGCACTCCTGGGACCTGTTTAACAAGATCAGATAAGCCAATGACAAGGATGAATCATGACATATACAGACTTGATGAAAGCCGGTGAGGCGACTTACCGAAGATAGCAGCCACCATTTGGGAAACCTGGCGCTTTAAGCTGGAGAGCTCGGCGGTCTTCTCAGTGAGGGCCTTCTCCGCCTGTTACGCCCGGGTTACCAGTGCGGCCTTCTCTTCAACCCAGGCTTTCCTCTCAGCATCAAACTCGGTCTTCAACTTTTCTTGAGTGGCAATGCTGGATACAAACTTGGCGTTTGCCTTCCGGGTCTCCGTTTCCTGCATCTTTAGCCGGCTCTTGAGATCCGCAAGATCCGCCTCTAGTTTCTTGCCAACAGCCTGCATGTATTTCCGGGTAATTAACAGTTGTTATATAAGTCCCAAGCGCTTTCCAAGCAAAGGCACTTGGCACTTGGGGGCTAATGCACATTGAACGTCTCTATCTACGTACTGCCGGCTCAGTTGAGTAAGCCGGAACCTAAGTCTACAACATATTCAAGTATAAGTCATCGACTTGGGGGCTAGCATGGCAAAGGTAACTATTCAGTAAAGTAAGAAAACGGCAGAAGGATACCTCGGATTTTTGTTGGATCTGGTTGACCATGGCAACCTCGGCGTCCCGGCTCTTGTGGACTTGGCTGATGTAGCCAGAGACGAGCTCTCCAATGGTCAAATCGGTGTAGCCGGAGAGGTCCAGGTTCACCCGGTGGGGCTGCAGTAATTCCCCCTTCGCGGAGCACTTGGCCAACGCGGTCGGTCTCCCCGGCTCAACGAATTCCGTCCGGGTGATTACCATGTCGGGTCGTCTGCTGGTGGGGCTGAGCCGGAGGCCTCTGGGTTAACCGACGCTTCGGTCATTGTCTTGGTAGTCGGGGCAGGGGCCTCAGGTGCCGTGTCCATTGGAATGGTGGCTTCGGGGGCGGAGGTAGCTGGCGGCTCTTGAGCCGTCGCCTCCGGGTCAGGCAAGTCTGGCACTCCGGCTGATCTGGTTTTCTTTGCTCTTTTGGTGAGCTTTGCCTGGGCACTGAAAAGATAGAAGTGTTAGGCACACAAAGAGTAAGTACAGACAGATAATGTAAGGAGATTGTTATTACCCGGGTGCAGTCTTGAAGGCCGGCAGACTTGACTGCATGGAGTCACCCGAAGAGGGGGGGGGTCTCCTGATAATTGGAGTCAGAAGAGTTGAGTGGCTGACGGATAACACCCGCCAACGGATGAAAAGGGTACAAGTGAGAAAAAACCTCAGTGCGACGCTTCCTTGTTGCGTCGAGTAACCCGGCGGAGAGGTCGGTGTCCTTACGGGCCCGGGTGTGATGCCGGCTTTCATGAACCTGCTGCTTCAAAAGAAATTGAGGGTCTTGATGAGCTAATGGATGTGAAAAGCTTACTTTCCGGGTTACTCTTCGGACTTTCAGCTGTGGCAAAGGCTCTGAGTCGGAGGAAAGTGACATTACCTCTTCAACCACCGGGTTACTGGCGCCGGTGTCATCCTGTCAATGAGCAAATGTTGATAAGGCGAACAGCAACAAACAACAAATATGGCAAGAATTTAAAGGTTTAAGGATTACCTCTGACTCGGAGCTGTCGCTTAATTGCAATAGCTCCGAAGCAGTGGGTCTGCTTCCCTTTTTGCGAGGGGCGGCTTTCTTGGCGGCTTTCTTCGCCTTCCTGGCCTTCTTGGCCACCTCATGGTCATATTTGACCCGCCAGAATTTATCATCAGCCTGAAAGATACAATGATTGATTCTTAAAACGGTTCAGTTGAAGGTTATATGCAAACGAAGATAAGAGTTAAAGTCAGCGGCTTACCGCTGGGGCTGGATTGGTCTTGCAGAAGGGGGCTAGCCCGGTTCTTCCGCAGTCTGCCAAGCTCTCATTTAGAAGAGCCTTGGTCTCTTCCTCTGCAACGTCTTCTGGAAGATCATTGCGACTGTGCCTCTGCGGGTCATCCTTTCGCCCGGTGTACTCACACATTAAGCCGGGGCGGCGGCTCAATGGGATCACCCACCATGAGATCCAGACCCGGACCAGATCAATTCCGTTCAGACCGTTGCCTAGCAGGGCTTTGATCTTATTGATCATTGGAAGCAGAGGCTGGCGTTCCGCGGCAGTCAGTTTGTCGGATAGCGGATGAGTCGGCTCTAGGCGCGTTGGGCGAAAGCCGGGCAGCGGGTTCTCGTCAGACGGGGACGTATCTTGGCAGTAGAACCAAGTCATATTCCAGTCCTTGGGGTGGCTCGGCGGCTCTGCGTAAGGGAACAGACAGTCCCTACGCCGCTGGATGGAGATGCCGCCTAACTCTAGACTTGGCCCGTTGGCACACTCATTTTGGCGGTTTAAGTAGAACAGCTCTCTGAAAAGCAGCAAACTGGGCTCTTCTCCAAGGTACACTTCGCAAAAGACTTGGAAGTTGCAGATGTTGGATACGGAATTGGGTCCTATATCCTGAGGCCGTAGGTCAAAGAAGTTGAGCACGTCCCTGAAAAACTTTGAGCCGGGCGGTGCGAAGCCCCGGCTCATATGGTCTGCAAAGATCACTACCTCCCCGTCCCTTGGCTGTGGTCTCTCTTCCGACGGGTCAGGGGCACGGTAGGACATGTTTTCCTTCTTAGGCAAGTATCCGGACTTAACGAAATTGGCCAGGGTTTCGTCGGTGACGTTGGACCTCATCCAGTTGCAAGTGATAGGAGCCTTGGGAGGCATGGTGAAGGTTGGTGGTCTATGATAAAGAGAAAAGTGTCCGGGTTAATTGTAAGCCGGAGTCTATCGTTCAAACTAAGGTGACGGTTTATGAAGGGGACTAATGATATATACTCAGATACAGTGGGTTATTTAAGCCGCAGGGGGATTCAGAGAAAGTTGGTTATCTACGGTTTTACCACAGTTAAGACGGAGGATTCTACAGAGCATAGTTCTCTTTAAACCGGAAAGTTCTATGGCGCATGTTTTCTTTAAACCGGAGATATAAGCCGCCAAGATTCAATGGTTGCAGTTTTTACTAAGTATGGTAAAACAGGTTTCACATATGGCAGTAACTTTGTTGGATCAAAATGGTCAGGTGAAATGAAAACTTTCTAGACATAGAAACAGACGAGCGGATATTCTAGAGCTCGAACGAAGCATTTAAACAGTGGAAGAGATCTACTGGTACTTGAAATGAGGCTTAAACAGCTACCGCACTAGTTCTATGCAAGGTTAAAGATCAACCAAGTACAGTGGCTACAAAAACTACCGAGGTTTGTGGCAATGGCGATGAACGCGAAGAACACAGACGAACCCTACAGTAGATCTATCTGACAGGGCAAAGGAGACTCACCGGAGTTGGAGAAGAGCGGAGGTCGCCGCCGTGTATCTGGTCCGGATCAGGGTGATGCAGCGGCCGGGTTGATGAAGACCAGGGGCGCAACGGCGGCGGCAGTGGCGGAGCTCGGGCAGAGGAGCGACAGCGCGAGGAGGAAGAAGAGAGCGTGAGAAGAGCAAGTTGGGCCGGCCTATTTATAAGGCGAAGTCATAAGTGGGCGCGAGATTCAAGGAGACCACAGCGTGGTTATCTCCCCCTCACGACGCCTCGATTTTCGGAATGACAGTAAAAGCAAAGATCCGTTGCAGATCTGGCGGAGTAAAAAGCGGACTTAATGGAGGATGATGTCACGGCGGATTATCCGGAGTCCAGAGGATGACGTCACTCCGGGTTATGGCCTTTCCATGAATGGTAAGCCGGAGATTTTTTCGGTCAGAAGAGTTGAAGATTGACATGAGCCGACTCAAATCAATCTGGGGCCTAATGTTGAGAATATAGACCTTAGAGTCACCCGCCAGGAGAGGCCGGGTTACTCGTACGGTTGTTATCAGAAGCCCGGAGCCAAGTCTCAAGACGACGGGCCAGAGATGGGCTGAGACCCGGATATGGCTTAAGGCCCGTAGTTACAATCATTGTTATAGTAAACTTGTAGCGTAAGGCATGCATAGTTTAGAGTCCGAGCCGGACACTCTTATGAGCCGGCCGGGACTCTAAGGGCTGCTAGGCGTCAGCCTCCCTATATAAAGGGACGACCCGGCAGCGGTTTAAGGGCGACAACAATCTCATCGAGAGCCGGGGATGGTTGTTTAACTCCTGGCGATCGTAACCCTAATCAATATCACCCCAAACTGGACGTAGGCTTTACCTTCACCGTAAGGGGCCGAACCAGTATAAACCCTCGTGTTCCTTGTCCCGCATAACCCCTTCAAGCTTCCTAGTTGCGATGGATCCACGACTAAGTCCTAGCTCAAGGACATCTGCCGTGACAATTCCACGACACTAACGGTTTAAAATTGTGGCACCAAAGACGTTTTTGAAACGTCGCAGATAATATGAGATGTTCCAAAGACTGAGATTGGGATTTCAGACTAGTGCCCACGTCAAGAGGTATGAGACCTCTGACAAGTTTCTTAAGCCTGCAAACTAAGGGAGAAAATCTCAACCGTTGAGCATGTGCTCAGATTGTCTGAGTACTACAATCGCTTGAATCGAGTGGGAGTTAATTTTCCAGATGAGATAGTGATGGTTCTCCAAAGTCACTGCCACCAAGCTACTAGAGCTTCGTGATGAACTATAATAAATCAGGGATAGATATGATGATCCTTGAGCTATTCGCGATGTTTGACACCACGAAAGTAGAAATCAAGTAGGAGCATCAATTGTTGATGGTTAGTAAAACCACTAGTTTCAAGAAGGGCAAGGGAAAGAAGGGATACTTCATGAAACGGCAAATCAGTTGCTGCTCTAGTGAACAAACCCAAGGTTGAACCCAAACCCGAGACTAAGTGCTTCTGTAATGAGGGGAACGGTCACTGAAGCAGAACTACCCTAGATACTTGGTAGATGAGAAGGTAGGCAAGGTCGACAGAAGTATATTGGATATACATTATATTAATGTTTACTTTACTAGTACTCCTAGTAGCACCAGGGTAATAGATACCGGTTCGGTTGCTAAGTGTTGGTAACTCGAAATAAAAGGCTACGGAATAAACGGAGACTAGCTAAAGGTGAGATGACGATATGTGTTGGAAGTGTTTCCAAGGTTGATGTGATCAAGCATCGCATGCTCCCTCTACCATCGAGATTGGTGTTAAACCTAAATAATTGTTATTTGGTGTTTGCGTTGAGCATAGACATGATTGGATTATGTTTATAGCAATACGGTTATTCATTTAAGGAGAATAATAGTTACTCTATTTATTTGAATAATACCTTCAATGGTCTTGCACCTAAAATGAATAGTTTATTGAATCTCGATCGTACTGATACACGTGTTCATGCCAAAAAGATATAAGATAGTAATGATAGTACCACATACTTGTGGCACTGCCACTTGAGTCATATTGGTATAAAACACATGAAGAAGCTCCATGTTGATGGATATTTGGACTCACTCGTTTTTGAAAAGATTGAGACATGCGAACCATGTCTATTAGTATATATGCATGAAGAAAGTCCATACAGATGGATCGTTTGGACTCACTTGATTTTGAATCACTTGAGACATGCAAATCATACCACATGGGCAAGATGACTGAAAGGCCTCGTTTTCAGTAAGATGGAACAAGAAAGCAACTTGTTGGAAGTAATACATTTTGATGTGCGCAGTCCAATGAGTGCTGAGGCATGCAGTGGATATCATTATGTTCTTACTTCACAGATGATTTGAGTAGATGCTGAGTATATTTACTTGATGAAACACAAGTCTGAATTATTGAAAGGTTCAAGTAATTTCAGAGTGAAGTTGAAGATCGTCGTGACAAGAGGATAAAAATGTCTATGATATGATCATAGAGATGAATATCTGAGTTACGAGTTTGGCACACAATTAAGAAATTGTGGAAATTGTTTCACGACTAATACCGCCTGGAACACTATAGTGTGATGGTGTGTCCGAACATCATAACTGCACCCTATTGGATATAGTGCATACCATGATGTCTCTTATCGAATTACACTATCGTTTATGGGTTTGGCATTAGAGACAACCGCATTCACTTTAAATAGGGCACCACGCAATTCCGTTGAGACGACACCATATGAAATATGGTTTAGAGAAACCTAAGTTGTCGTTTCTTAAAAGTTTGGGGCTGCGATGCTTATGTGAAAAAAGTTTCAGGCTGATAAGCTCGAACCCAAAGCGGATAAATGCATCTTCATAGAATACCCAAAACAGTTGGGTATACCTCCTATTTCAGATCTGGAAGCAAAAGTGATTGTTTCTAGAAATGGGTCCTTTCTCGAGGAAAAGTTTCTCTCGAAAGAATTGAGTGGGAGGATGGTGGAGACTTGATGAGGTTATTGAACCATGACTTCAACTAGTGTGTAGCAGGGCACAGGAAGTTGTTCCTGTGGCACCTACACCAATTGAAGTGGAAGCTTATGATAGTGATCATGAAACTTAGGATCAAGTCACTACCAAACCTCGTAGGACGACAAGGATGTGTACTACTTCAGAGTGGTACGTAATCCTGTCTTGGAAGTCATGTTGCTAGACAACAATGAACCTATGAGCTATGGAGAAGCGATGGTGAGCCCGGATTCTGACGAATGGCTTGAGGCCATAAAACCGAGAGGATCCATGTATGAAAACAAAGTATAGACTTTGAAAGAACTACTTGATGGTCGTAAGGCTATTGGGTACACATGGATTTTAAAAGGAAGACAGACAATGATGGTAAGTGTCACCATTAAGAAAGCTCGACTTGTCGTTAAGATGTTTTATGGCAAGTTCAAGGAGTTGACTACGATGAGACTTTCTCACTCGTAGCGATGCTAAGACTCTGTTGGAATTATATTAGCAGTTACTGCATTATTTATGAAATCTTGCAGATAGGATGTCAAAACATTGTTTCCTCGACGATTTTCTTGAGGAAAGGTTGTATGTGATACAACCAGAAGGTTTTGTCAATCCTGAAAGATGCTAACAAGTATGCAAATCTCCAGCAATCCTTCTAAGGATTGGAGTAAGCATCTCGGAGTTGGAATGTACGCTTTGATGAGATGATCAAAGATTTTGGGTTTATACAAAGTTTATGAGAAACTTGTATTTCCAAAGAAGTGAGTGGGAGCACTATAGAATTTCTGATGAGTATATGTTGTTGACATATTGTTGATCAGAAATGATGTAGAATTTCTGGAAAGCATACAGGGTTATTTGAAAACTGTTTTTCAATGGAAAACCTGGATTAAGCTACTTGAGCATTGAGCATCAAGATCTATAAGGATAGATCAAACACGCTTAATAGTACTTTCAAATGAATACATACCGCGACAAGATTTTGAAGGAGTTCAAAATAGATCAGCAAAGAAGGAGTTCTTGGCTGTGTTACAAGGTGTGAGTATTGAGTAAGACTCAAGACCTGACCACGGCAGAAGAGAGAGAAAGGATGAAGGTCGTCCCCTATGCTTTAGACGTAGGCTCTACAGTATGCTATGCTGTGTACCGCACCTGAAGTGTACCTTGCCATGAGTCAGTCAAGGGGTACAAGAGTGATCCAGGAATGGATCACATGATAGCGGTCGAACTTATCCTTAGTAACTAGTGGACTAAGGAATTTTCTCAATTATGGAGGTGGTAAAAGAGTTCGTCGTAAAGGGTTACGTCGATACAAACTTTGACACTAATATGGATGACTCTGAGTAGTAAACCGGATTCGTATAGTAGAGCAGTTATTTGGAATAGCTCCAAGTAGCACGTGGTAGCTGCATCTACAAGATGACATAGAGATTTGTAAAGCACACATGGATCTGAAAGGTTCAGACCCGTTGACTAGTAACCTCTCTCACAAGCGAGATATGAAGAAACCCCATGGGTGTTGGATTCATTACAATCACATAGTGATGTGAACTAGATTATTGACTCTAGTGCAAGTGGAAGACTGTTGGAAATATGCCCTAGAGGCAATAATAAAATGGTTATTATTGTATTTCCTTGTTCATGATAATTGTCTATTGTTCATGCTATAATTGTATTAACTGGAAACCGTAATACATGTGTGAATACATAGACCACAACATGTCCCTAGTAAGCCTCTAGTTGACTAGCTCGTTGATCAATAGATGGTTATGGTTTCCTGACCATGGACATTGGATGTCATTGATAACGGGATCACATCATTAGGAGAATGATGTGATGGACAAGACCCAATCCTAAGCATAGCACAAGATCGTGTAGTTTGTTTGCTAGAGCTTTTCTAATGTCAAGTATCGTTTCCTTAGACCATGAGATTGTGCAACTCCCGGATACCGTAGGAATGCTTTGGGTGTATCAAACGTCACAACGTAACTGGGTGGCTATAAAGGTGCACTACAGGTATCTCCGAAAGTGTGTGTTTGGTTGGCACGAATCGAGACTGGGATTTGTCACTCCGTATGACGGAGAGGTATGTCTGGGCCCACTCAGTAATGCATCATCATAATGAGCTCAGTGTGACTAAGGAGTTAGCCACGGGATCATGCGTTACGGAACGAGTAAAGAGACTTGCCGGTAACAAGATTGAACGAGGTATTGGGATACCGACGATCGAATCTCGGGCAAGCAACATGCCGATAGACAAAGGGAATTGTATACGGGATTGATTGAATCCCCGACATCGTGGTTCATCCGATGAGATCATCGTGGAACATGTGGGAGCCAATATGGGTATCCAGATCCCGCTATTGGTTATTGGCTGGAGAGGTGTCTCGGTCATGTCTGCATGGTTCCCGAACCCGTAGGGTCTACACACTTAAGGTTCGGTGACGCTTGAGTTGTTATGGGAAATAGTATGTGGTTACCGAAGGTTGTTCGGAGTCCCGGATGAGATCCCGGACATCACGAGGAGTTCCGGAATGGTCCGGCGGTGAAGATCGATATATTGGACGAAGGGTATTGGAGTCCGGAAGTGTTTCGGGGGTACCAGGCTATGGCCAGCATGACCGAAAGGTGTTTCGGGAGCCCCGGCAAGTGTTGGAGGGCCTCATGGGCCAAAGGGGAAGGGGCAAACCAGCCCACTAAGGGGTGGTGCGCCCCCCACACCCTTTCCCACGTTACTTGGGGAGGTGGGGCGCCTCCACCTGGCTTGGGAGGCAAGCCTCCACCTGCTTGGCTTGGGGGCAAGTCTCCCTAGGATTTTCCCTAGGGAGATCCAATCTGCTTGGCCGCCGCCCCCTAGGGGAAACCCTAGGGCGCCTCCCCCTCTCCCCTTGCCCCTATATATAGTGGAGGGGTGGGAAGGCAGCCACACCTCTTCCCTGGCGCAGCCCTCCCTCCTCATCCAACTCCTCCTCCGCCTCCGTAGTGCTTAGCGAAGGTCTGCCGGAGAACCACGAGCTCCATCGCCACCACGCCGTCGTGCTGCTGGAGTTCTCCCTCAACTTCTCCTCTCCCCTTGCTGGATCAAGAAGGAGGAGACGTCCCCGGGCTGTACGTGTGTTGAACGCCGAGGCGCCGTCCGTTCGGCGCTAGATCGGATCTTCCGCGATTTGAATCGCCGCGAGTACGACTCCATTAACCGCGTTCTTGTAACGCTTCCGCTTAGCGATCTTCAAGGGTATGAAGATGCACTCCCTCTCTCTCGTTGCTAGCATCTCCTAGATTGATCTTGGTGACACGTAGGAAAATTTTGAATTATTGCTACGTTCCCCAACACCCTAGGCCCCATTTATAAGCATTTCAATACCGTTTGTGCTCTGTTTTATCATTTGCTACCTTACTGTTTTTTATTGTTCCTATTATAAAAATCAATATCTACTATCATTACTACACTTGTATCACCATCTCTTTGCCGAACTAGTGCACCTATACAGATTACCATTGTATTTGGTGTGTTGGGGACACAAGAGACTCTTTGTTATTTTGTTGCAGGGTTGTTTGAGGGAGACCATCTTCATCCTACGCCTCCCACGGATTGATAAACCTTAGGTCATCCACTTGAGAGAAAATTTCTACTGTCCTACAAAACTCTACGCTTGGAGGCCCAACACGAGTCTACAAGAATAAAGTTGCGTAGTAGACATCAAAAATCATTTGTTAGATGTGATTCAGACAATGTCACTGTGCTATGTTATTCTGGATGTTAAGACAGTGTCACAGTTTCTACCTAGTATCTAAAAATGTTGACATCTCATCAGCGGTGCCATTAGAAAATTGTTTGGCACCGCTTCAGTAGTTTGTGCCGCCAACTTTGGTCCACACATCCGAGCAGCCAAGCAGTAAAATACTAAATCTTTATGGCATGATGGAACTGGGCATCGGAGCAACTAGGTGCTCCGGAGTCCGGTTCCCTGAGTTTTTTCCTCTGCATCGGCTCGCCAGTGCAGGGCACCAGTGGCAAATGTAGCAACAGTTGTCTTGACACCGGTTTTGGCATACATAGTGGACGGTCTTAGTGCTATTAGTTCTATGTTACTAAATTTATGCATGTACACACATGTTAGTATCAATTTGATGTCATCCAAACACTGTCGCTATGCTGTTGCAGTTATATTTAGCTTCCTAATAAAATGTTCAATTTGTTATTTTAAGTACATGACTAAGAACTTGTACCGTTGTTGTAGTTAATTAGCTTCTGATGTTTCAGAATTTGGTTGTTGTCCAGTAGCAATTAATTCATTTGCACATTGATCTTTTTGAGAAGATATGTATTTGGTGATTTTCTATGTTGCTAGAAACCCATTTCCCCTACAATTGTCACTGGTTTAGTTTTAAATATTATAGGATGAACGGGAGTGTTCTTACCTGGAGTGGTTTATCAAGAGTGGCCACAGTCTTTGAAGATGTGCCTAGCAAAGCTCTGGAGCATGTATGAGGAAGAGAACAGAGATAGGCTTAGAGAAAGTGTTGTCAATGCAGAAGAATATTTCAAGATGCAGGGAAAAAAAGAGGAAGATGGAGAATGAGCTCAGGTTTTTTTAAATTAGACTTTGCTAAGATGGTGTTGGCGAAGGAGGAGGCACTTTCCTAGTTAGACAGTGCAAAACAGGTTCTTACTGAACTTAAAGCAGAGGTGGAGAAGATGAACCTGGCTGATCATGCATCAGTCGATTAGGGAAATGAATATATTGTTGTAATATTGTTCTTATGAAGGTGAACTAGCTATATGTTGTACTGTGTTGTTTTCAGGTAGCTATATTTGTGTGCCTGATATGAAATTGGCAAACAGTTGTTCGATATGAAATGTGAATTTGCATAATACTGGAATTATTAATTGTAAACTAATAAACCTGCTAAATGGGTCATGGAACTTTGCAAACGGTTCTAGCAGTAAAAGCGAGTGTGATGGATAGCCTAATGCCATACAGTTTTCTTCATCATATCATGTGTGATGTAGTTGAACAAAAGTAAACGGTTAACCGAGGGAGAGCGTGTGTGATCGTTACACCTATCGCACATGAGGCTATACATGAAACTGTGTGGGATGTATATACGAACGAAAATGTTTCCCTCGATTGACTGTGTGGGATGTACATATGAACGAAAACGTACTTCTTGGATTGACTATGTGGATGTACATATGAACGGAAACGTATTCCTTGGATTGACTATGTGGAACGTACATACAAATGGAAATGCTTGTTTTGAACTGACTGTGTGAGATGTACTTACGACCGGAACCGATTGGGCCTGTATAATTCTATTTGATCAATCGCACGTCGCACACGATCTCATTTTGCCCAGCGTGTGTGACCGGAGGGCCTATCCCCGACGGTTTCTGGGTCATGTGGGAAGGACCCCCCCTAATCGCCCACACTCACTAGGCGATGGTTCTGAATGTCGTCGTGGAAAGGGGTTAAAAACCGTTTGTATAGCAGCTCGTTGTACCAGTGAGACTACTTGACCAAATAAAAATCTATCCTTCTCCCAATTTTATTTGTAGGCAGATTTTAGCAATTATCACAAGTCAAGCAATCAACCTACACATGCAATTCTAAGAGTATATTAGCGGAATGTAAAACATTGCATATGAAGGTAAATGGAAGGGTTTGGAGAAGGCAAAGGCAATGGAGACACGAAGATTTTTGGCGTGGTTCTGATAGGTGGTGCTATCGTACATCCGCGTTGATGGAGACTTCAATCCACATCTGCAATGCACAATGAAAAATGGTGGCTGGCGAATTTCAACATGCATATGTATAACCTTAAGGAAACATGTAGATAAAACCGTTCAAAAGAATTAGACCACCACCGGAAATAAGTTTACAACTCATTCCAATAAAACATCAACTGAAGACGAGAGTTGTAACTTAAAGAAAACAATTCATATATAATACTTGCTTGAATACTAACTCAAATTTCTCCCCCTTTGTCATCAAATGGCCAAAATGTGATGAAATTGAGATCTGACGCCCCTGAAGAAAATTATGTCGATAAAGGAGGAGGGACGACATCGTTGGTGTTGGGGTCACGAGTTGTGGCCAGACCAGAAGCAGTATCATCAACATCCTTATTTTTGTCAAAATCCCTTGATGAAGAATAATATTACGTAATGAGTAGAGAGGAACTTGGCATTTCTTGAACTTCGTCTTGTGACGATATGACCAGTGATACATCTCCAACGTATCTATAATTTTTTATTGTTCCATGCTATTATATTATCTGTTTTGGATGTTTTATATGCATTAGTATGCTATTTTATATGATTTTTGGGACTAACCTATTAACCTAGAGCCCAGTGCCAGTTCCTGTTTTTTCTTTGTTTTTGAGTTTCACAGAAAAGGAATACCAAACGGAGTCCAAACGGGATAAAACTTTTGCGATGATTTTTCTTGGACCAGAAGACACCTAGGAGACTTGGAGTGCAAGTCAGAAGAGCCACGAGGCGGCCACAAGGGTGGAGGGCGTGCCCAGGGGGGTAGGGCGTGCCCCCCAACCTTGTGGGCCCCTCGGTGACCCCCTGACCTAGATCTTCCTCCTATATATACTCTTATACCCCAAAAACTTCTAGGGGAGCCACGAAACCACTTTTCCACCGCCGCAACCTTCTGTACCCGTGAGATCCCATCTTGGGGCCTTTTCCGGCGTCCTGCCAGAGGGGGATTTGATCACGGAGGGCTTCTACATCGACACCATTGCCTCTCCGAGGAAGCGTGAGTAGTTTACCATAGAGCTACGGATCCATAGCTAGTAGCTAGATGGCTTCTTCTCTCTCTTTGATTCACAATACAAAGTTCTCCTCGATGTTCTTGGATATCTATTTGATGTAATACTCTTTTGCGGTGTGTTTGCCGAGATCCGATGAATTGTGGATTTATGATCAGCTTATCTATGAATATTATTTTAATCTTCTCTGAATTCTTATATGCATGATTTGATATCTTTGCGAGTCTCTTTGAACTATCGATTTGGTTTGGCCAACTAGATTGGTTTTTCTTGCAATGGGAGAAGTGCTTAGCTTTGGGTTCAATCTTGTGGTGTCCTTTCCCAGTGACAGTAGGGGCAACAAGGCACGTATTGTATTGTTGCCATCAAGGATAAAAAGATGGGGTTTTCATCATATTGCTTGAGTTAATTCCTCTACATCATGTCATCTTGCTTAATGTGTTACTCCGTTCTTTATGAACTTAATACTCTAGATGCATGCTGGATAGCAGTCGATGTGTGGAGTAATAGTAGTAGATGCAGAATCATTTCGGTCTGCTTGACACGGACGTGATGCCTATATTCATGATCATTGCCTTAGATATCAGCATAACTTCGCGCTTTTCTATCAATTGCTCAGCAGTAATTTGTTCACCCACCGTAATAATTTCTATCTTGAGAGAAGCCTCTAGTGAAACCTATGGCCCCCGGGTCTATTTTACATCATATTAGTTTCCCGTCAACTTGCCAATTTCTGTCGTCGTTCCTATTTACTTTATTTTGCAATCTTTTACTTTCCGTTCCATAAACCAAAAATACCAAAAATATTACTTTACCTTTTATCCATCTCTATCAGATCTCACTTTGCAAATAACCGTGAAGGGATTGACAACCCCTCTGTCACGTTGGGTGCAAGTTGGTGTTTGTTTGCGCTGGTATTCGGTGGCTTGCGCGTTGTCTCCTACTGGATTGATACCTTGGTTCTCAAAACTGAGGGAAGTACTTACTCTACTTTGCTGCATCACCCTTTCCTCTTCAAGGGAAAAACCAACGCAAGCTCAAGAGGTAGCAACCAGTCAAAATCTTGTTCAAATCCAAGCTCTTGGAGTTATTCATCTGACCTGAGGTGAGATAGGATAGCCCAATCCCAATCAAAAGTTTCATGGGCATAGAAGTGATTTTTCCTCACTGAGTTCCGCGTCACAGTCATGTTGTGAAGAATTGAAGAAATCTGATGCCGAACCTAGTCATGATTTCTGTCTACCTTCTGGTGAAGGCTGATAAGCAGTTCACTATCAGTCATGATGCGAGGGGCTTCACCAAGAGATTCTTGATGGGAAGTGTGAGCTCCAGTATCCTGTGAAGCATTTTCATCACCCATAGACTGAGAAGCAAGTTGACGAAATTGGCCATCCATAGGGCCTTTGCCTGGAACTGAAGAAATGGTACTCCGAAGAACTTCCACAGGCGGCAGAAAACTGAGGTGATTCTGATGATCAGCCTGATAATGAATATATAGCAGTTCGGGTCCTGATGAATCTCATTATCCATGGAGCATAAGGCTTCAAGTCAAATGGAGATTGCGCCACTATTGCCAAAGTCCTCAAGCAGAAATCATGGGCATCAAAGGAATGCTATGGATGATATTCAGCAGTAAGTTCTTCATGATTCCCACAACTTCATCAGTGTCACAGTTGTGTCCATTGATGGGATTGAGAGTCTTAGCAATAATCCGATAGATTGTATGTGGCACATAGAGCAAATTCTTCACGAGGAATGTTGTTGGAGGAGCTTCTCCTTCAGCCAGCGGTTTCGTCAACACTTGCACCATATGATTTCATAGTTTTGGTTGCTCATAGATGCATTGGGCATTCTCTTGACGAATGTTGAGAGGAAATGCATGAAGCAATTCACTTACTAGGTCTTTGTAGTGAGTATTTTCTGACATCCAATCAATGTCCCAAGAGTGAGTCCTCAACATCACTTGAAGGATGAATGGTGGCGTAGAATTGAAGAATCATCTCTTCATTCCAATCGAACTCATTTGAGCAGAAGGCAAGAATGCCAGGATCATGTAAGATGTTGAGCACCGAAGCAAAGCATGGAACTGACACCATATCCACGTGAGAAATATGATGATGAGGGGAGACTTTTTCCATGTAAAAGAGTAGTGATGCATATAAATTCATATATTGAGTTGTCTATGTAAGTGCATCTAGTGCCACCCCTAGTTGGTTTTGGAGTATTGACGACAAACCTGGTTGAGGGACTAATGTGTTTGTGAGAATTGCAGGATAACACGGGTAGTAGTCCCTCATTGATTCGGTTTACCTACCGGAGATGACCCCTAAAAATGTGTGAAGACATTGAAGACAATGGTGGTATGTGAAGACATTCACAACAAAGATTATGACTCGAGAAGACATTCACATGAAGACTGTGGAGTGCGAAGACATAGTTGTTTCGTAGTTTCCTTTTCTTCTTTGTTGAGTCATAGGAACCACCGTACTGTTAATTGGGGTCCAAGTGAACAAAGTCAGAGTGACTGAAGTGATGCTCAACCAAAATCCTATGTCTTCGAGCGAAGACAACGAGAGCAAATCTTATCCAGAGTCGGATAAGTCAGCTTTACTTGTAGCCCAAGTCAAGCTGTCGCGTGTGTTTGAAATCTGACCGTTGGAACACGTGTTAGTTCCTTAGTGACCCAGGGTCATTTCGGACAAATCAGGTCGGGTTGCCTAGTGGCTATAAATAGCCCACCCCCTACACCATAAATTGGTGGCTGCTCTGAGTTAGTGCACGGCTTTTGTCGTTTGAGAGCAACCCACCTCGAAGCATTTGAGAGAGAGAAATCCTTGCGAGGAAAAAGCCCAAAACACCAGAGCCAAAGAGTGTTAGGCATCACTGAAGTCTTTCTGTCCGCGTGATCTGAAGACTTGTTACACTTGAGGACTGTGAATCCTCCAGCAGGTTAGGCCTCGCGTTCTGAGCGTCCAAGAGTCACTGTGGATTGCCGGTGAATGAAGTCTGTGAAGGTTTGGAAGTCTACCTTGAAGACTTACCAGAGTGATTGGCCGAGGACTAAGTGTCCTTAGCTCAAGGGGAATAAGGTGAAGACGCGGTCTTCTGAGTTGAATCTCAGCCTCCCTAACCAGACATACAGTTGTCACAGCAACTGGAACTGGTCCAACAAATCCTTGTCCTCACCAAGCAACTGGTTCTATCTTCTCCCTCTCTTTACTTACCGTTTGTCTTCGTGAAGTCATTGCATGCTTGCATTATCTGTTTGACTTCACTATGTGACGACTATTGTTGTTTGGCTTCATACTGTCTTCCATCCTGATCCATACTACCTAGCTGCTATTAGTCTTCGTGCTTTCACTTCATTGAATACTTGTCTATGGCCTGCCTAGTGTAGTCTACCTTCCGCTGCATGTCAATAGGTTCATTTCTATTGTTCGTCTTTGAAACTCCCATGTGTTTGAAGACTTTGATAAAAATCGCCTATTCACCCCCCTCTAGTCGATAACTAGCACTTTCAATTGGTATCAGAGCAAGGTACTCCCTTGTTCTGTGTGATTCGGTTTAACCACCTGGAGTTTTAGCTATGTTGACTGCAGGGATAATCAATGTCTCCGCTGCGTGCCCTGTCTTCGATGGCACTGATTACCCCTACTGGAAGAATAAGATGCGCATGCATCTTGAAGCCATTGATGTCGATCTATGGTATGTCGTCAAGAACGGTGTTCCCAAGACTGGTGAAGGTGTCACCCCTGCTGATGTCAAGAAGTTCGTTCAACTGGATTCTACTATCAAGAACATCATCTGTGGTCATCTGACCAAAGGACAGTATGGCCGTGTGAGTGCTCTGGAAACGTCGAAGCTAGTCTGGGACTGGCTCTCCAAGGTCAACGAAGGCGTCTCAAACCAGAGAGATCAAAGGATCAGTGTCCTTCGCAATCTCTTCAACCGCTTCAAGAGAAATGACAATGAGAATGTCCAGCTCACGTTTGATCGACTCACTGATATCACAAATGAGCTTCATGCTCTCGGCGCCACTGAGATCACCAAGCATGAAATCGTCAAGACACTCCTGAGATCACTTGACAGCTCGTTTGACACCCTAGCCCTGATGATTCAAGAACACCCTGACTTCAAGACACTCGATCCGTCTGACATACTTGAGAGGCTCAACACACATGAGTTTCAGCTATTTGAGAAAAGAGATATCTATGGTCCCAACTATGGCCGAACTCGCGCTTTGAAGGCAAAGGATGTTTCCTCATCTGAAGAAGAATCTGACTGCAGTTCTGGGGATCCTGAAGACATTGGAAAGGAGCTTGCTATGCTTGTGAAGAAGTTCCAGAAATTCACCAAGAAGAAAGGCTTCAGAAAGTCTTCAAGATCCAGCTCAAGAAATGATGAAGCTTCCACTCATGACCACAAGAAGAGAGCATGCCACAAGTGCAAGAAACCTGGTCACTACATCTCTGAGTGTCCACAATGGGAAAATGAGAACAAGAAGAAGAAGAAGAGCAAGGAATATGATTCTGATGACAAGAAGAAGAAGAAATCCTCAGAGTCTTCTTCCAAGTCTTCGTCCAAGTCTTCATCACACAAGAAGAGCTCATCTGGCAAGGCTCGTGCTTTTGTTGGCAAGGAGATGGATTCAGAGGTGGAGTCTGCTTCTGAGGAGGCGGAGGTGGAGTCTGAGGAGGAGTCTGACTCTGGTGTTGCAAGTCTGGCTCTAGCTACAGCCTACGTTGCCAAGTCTATCTTCAACACTGAAGACAATGGCTCCATCACCAACGCTGATGCTAATAACAAGGACGACTCCGCTCCCACCTACTGCTTCATGGCACGGGGTGCCAAGGTAAACTCACGTGATGCTTACTTTCAAACATCAAGTGAAGATGACTCTGATTGTGAACCCAAACCTAGCTACAAAACACTTGCTAAAGTTGCAACTGAACAATAGAAAGCTATGGAACATATTCAAAAACTGCTAGACAAAAGCGATGACCTGCTGGACGCGGAAATGACCCGATCTCAGTCCTTAATTGAAGACATAAAAAATCTTCATGTTAAGTATGAAGAACTTGAAAGTCGTCATGAAACGCTCTCAACAACTCATGAAAAGCTTTCCTATGATTATCTTCAAAGAAAGCAAGAACTTGAGAAATTGAGAGCAGTTCATGAAGATCTTCAAAAAGAGAACGAGTCACTTCGCGCTCAACAGATCAGTCCCGCTCAGGAAGGATTTGAACCACCATGTCTAAAATGCCTTGAGCGTGATAACGCTACCTCTGTTGCTGAATGTTCTACTGCTGCTACTATTGCAATATCTTCAACTGCTAATGTGGTAACTAACCCCTCTGCTGAGGATACCACTACTATTGCTGATGAGAATGCTAGGTTGAAGACATTGCTTGAGACTGGGATGTACAAAAGTCTCAAAGGGCATCAGACACTATGTGATGTCCTCAAAAAGCAGATTCTGAACCGAAACCCTACGAAAGAGGGTGTTGGGTTCGACAGGAAAATGAATGTCGATGGTTCTTACTGGAAGCCTAAGCAGTACCCCAAAACCACATGGGTTGCTGCAAAGGGACCTTCAGTGGACCCGTCCACCTTATCTGGCTTCACTTGTGCTAACCCAATTGTCATTGATGAATCCTTTGATGCAAACTATAAACTGTTTAAGAATCAGAATAGTGAAGTGTTTGCCAGGTATATTGGTGCTAACTGCAAGAACGGACCACCTATGAAGAAGATCTGGGTGCCCAAAAGGTGTCTTGAGAATCTTCCTGTGAATGTCATCATGACACCACAAGGGAAGAAGACAAACCCCAGACCAAAGGCTTCATATGGTCCAAAAGCTTCATACAGACAGAGGACTCACAAGAGTCACCCTAACACCAATGTTTTGTAGGGAAATCATACTCAGACTTATGAATATGAGCGTGTATCTTCAAACCGCTATGTTCATAAGACTAAGAACTATCCTGCCTATTCATATGAGTATTATTCACCTCCTGCAAGGCTATTTGCTAGGGCTCCAAAGCCGAAGTTCTCAGATGCTGCACTTAGACTCATTGCTTCTAAGCCACCCCTGAAGATGTGGGTGGTTAAGAAAAATTAACTTTCTTTTGCAGGGAAAGGTCTCCAGCCAAAAATCAAAGGCGTCTGATGCTATTGTTGGGGACCTAAAACATCTTGTGGGGCGCAAGATAAAATGCCCAAATGGTCTTACTATGTATTTTGTTCCTGAATCGCTTGCCAATCATCCTATCAGTCCTAAACTTGATCTGATCTTTGATAATCCTCTTGTCCGTCAAATGTTTATGCTTCACAATACTCTTGGTGAAGCCTATTCCCCTAACTGTACTGTAGGGTATGACACCACATGCTTCAGAATGGATTATGGACAGCGGATGCACTAATCACATGACTGGTGATCAAAGTCTTCTCATGGACTCAACCTTACGTTCATCTGACAAGAGTCACATAACATTTGCTGACACTGGTAAAAGCAAGGTATTGGGTCTAGGTAGAGTTGCAATCTCAAAGGATCAACACATGGATAAAGTGATGCTTGTTGAGTCCCTTGGTTTCAACTTAATGTCTGTCTCAATGCTTTGTGACTTGAACATGATTGTGATATTTGGAAAATATAGTTGCCTTGTCCTAATGGAATCTGACAAGTCTCTAGTCTTTGAAGGATATCGGAAAGATGATCTATATATGGTAGATTTCTCAGCAGGACCACAGTTGGCCGTATGTCTTCTGGCAAAAGCTTCAGAGTGCTGGCTCTGGCATCAGAAGCTAGGACATGCTGGCATGAGGAACCTGTACACTCTCGCGAAGAAGAAACACGTCGTAGGCATCGAGGGCGTCAAGTTCAAGAAAGATCATCTGTGTGGTGCCTGCGCAGCTGGAAAGATGACTAGGGCCAAGCATCCCTCGAAGACAATCATGACAACTTCCCAACCCTTCGAGCTGCTTCATATGGACTTATTTGGCCCCACTCACTACTCTACTCTTACTACCACTGCTTGTCTCTATGGCTTCATCATTGTTGATGATTATTCAAGATATACATGGGTGCATATAATTCTCTACAAAAATGAAGTACGGGATGTCTTCAGACGCTTCGCAAATCGTGCCATGACGAACTATGGCATCAAGATCAAGCACATCAGAAGTGACAACAGCACAGAGTTCAAGAACACAGGCCTCGACACTTATCTTGATACGCTGGGTATCACTCATGAGTTCTCTGCTCCATATACACCTCAGCAGAATGGCATCGTGGAGCGCAAGAACAGAACACTCATCGAGATGGCTCGGACGATGCTTGATGAATACAAGACTCCGAGAAAGTTTTGGCCCGAAGCCATTGATACTGCATGCCATGTCATCAACCGTGTTTATCTTCACAAGCTTCTGAAGAAGACATCCTATGAGCTCCTAACTGGCAAGAAGCCAAATGTAAGCTACTTTAGAGTATTTGGTGCCAGGTGCTGGATCAAGGATCCACATCACACTTCAAAATTTGCACCGAAAGCACATGAAGGCTTTATGCTTGGTTACGGAAAGGATTCGCACTCCTACAGAGTCTTCAACCTCTTTCACTATAAAGTGGTTGAAACTGTGGATGTGCGGTTCGATGAGACTAACGGCTCGCAAAGAGAGCACCTGCCAAATGTGCTAGATGAAGTCCCTCCCAGTGAATCAATCAAGCTTATGGGTACTGGAGAGATCATACCTTCTGAGGCACAGGCTGAAGAGGAACTTATTATTTCTGTGCCTAATCAACCTGAAGACAATGCTCAGCCTGAAGCCAATCCTCCAAATGAAGAAAATGATCAGCAAGCGCAAAATCTTCGTCCAGTTCATCCTCATGTTGCAAATGAAGTACAGATTGAGAAGATAATTGATAGCATCAATGCACCAGGTCCACTCACTCGTTCAAGAGCAACACAGCTAGCAAATTTCTGTGGGCACTTTGCATTTGTCTCAATATCAGAACCTAGGAAAGTTGCTGAAGCCTTCATGGAACCTGAATGGATTCAAGCTATGCAAGAAGAGCTTCAACAGTTCAAGCTGAACAATGTGTGGGAATTAGTCAAGCGTCCTGATCCTCGCAAGCACAACATAATAGGCACCAAATGGATATATCGCAACAAGCAAGATGAGCATGGTCAAGCTGTCAGAAACAAGGCTCGTCTCGTTGCTCAAAGATACACTCAAGTTGAAGGAATTGACTTCGATGAAACATTTGCTCTGGTGGCTAGGCTTGAAGCCATTCGCATACTGCTAGCCTATGCCAACCATCACAACATCCTTCTGTATCAAATGGATGTGAAGAGTGCCTTTCTCAACGGCAAGATTGAAGAAGAAGTGTATGTTGCACAACCACCTGGCTTTGAAGATCCAAAACATCCTGATATGGTATACAAGCTCAACAAGGCACTGTATGGCCTCAAACAAGCCCCTCGTGCTTGGTATGACACACTCAAAGACTTCCTGAAGAGCAAAGGCTTCAAACTTGGTTCTCTAGATCCTACACTCTTCACGAAGACATATGATGGAGAACTATTTGTGTGCCAAATCTATGTGGATGACATTATCTTCGGCTGCACTAACAAGAGATACAGTGATGAGTTTGGACACATGATGCAAGAACAATATCAGATGTCCATGATGGGTGAGCTGAAGTTCTTTCTAGGTCTTCAAATTCGTCAGCAAAGCAACGACATCTTCATATCTCAAGAGAAATACCTCAAAGACTGCCTGAAGAAGTTTGGAATGCAAGACTGCAAAGGATACACGATGCCAATGCCAACCAAAAGTCATCTGAGTCCCGACGTCAATGGTAAAGAGTTCGATCAAAAGGTATACCGCTCCATGATTGGTTCTTTACTTTATTTATGTGCATCTAGGCCAGATATCATGCTTAGTATTTGCATGTGTGCCCGATTCCAAGCGGCACCAAAGGAATCACATCACTTAGCTGTGAAGCGAATTCTTCGATATTTGGCTTACACCCCAACACTAGGATTATGGTATCCAAAGGGCTCAGAGTTTGATCTAGTTGGATTCTCGGATGCTGATTATGCTGGTGACAAGGTGGATCGCAAGTCTACATCAGGCACATGTCACTTTCTGGGACGATCACTAGTCTGTTGTCTTCAAAGAAGCAGAACTATGTGTCTCTCTCCACTGCTGAATCTGAATACATTGTTGTTGGATCTTGCTGTGCTCAGCTTCTATGGATGAAGCAAACTCTCAAGGACTATGGTGTCCACTTGAATCATGTGCCACTCTACTGCGACAATGAAAGCGCCATCAAGATTGCCAACAACCCAGTTCAGCACTCGAAGACAAAGCACATTGAAATTCGTCATCACTTTCTCAGAGATCACGTTATGAAGGAAGATATTGATATCAATCACGTCAACACTGAAGAGCAATTGGCAGATATCTTCACAAAGCCCTTGGATGAGAAAAGGTTTTGCAAGTTGCGGTGTGAGCTAAATATCTTAGAATCCTCAAATGTCCTGTGATTAGGCACACATCCTAACACTTATGCATATTGATGACTTAGATGTGCAACACACGAAGTAATGTATATCTTCAATCAATGAAGACATACACTTTAAGTGTGAATACATTAATGCGAAATTTGACTTCGGAGCGCCACGATAATTGTGCGCCGTGTCTGGGTCTAATACTTCCTATACGGTGGGTAACGCCACCACCAAAGTTTTGTTTGAAGTGTTTCTCTTAGTGTTACAATTGCAAAGTCTTCGCATTTGATTTATCTTCAACATTGATTTGTCTTCATGTTGATCTTCACTTTGTTGATTTGGTCTTACTCAGATATATACATATATTTGTGTTCTGTCCTCTACAGCATTCACTTATAGCTATGTCTTCTTGTTGAATCTTTTGAACTAAGTGAATGTGATCGGACCCTAACCTCTTCTATGCTTCTACCTCAAATTCTATCTATCCAAATCATATGCATTCTATTGAAACTGTCGAATGTCTTCTCTGCGTCCTTGTCAGCAGAAGATACAGAGACAAAATTGAATCTGCTTTGAATGCTAAATCCTTATTGCCTGAAACCCGGAGAAGGCGGAACGACCACCCGACAGTCCATGCGTGCGTGGGAACATGGAACAGCTTCCAATGTGTTGCATGTTCACCACGTGTCCCTCGGATGTGAAATGCCAGGGGCACCTGCGTAATTGCGCTGTGTCGTCCCTTTCCTTATAAATACACATCTCATCGCAGTCAAAAATCCTTCTTCCACCTCTCGACCTCGACAAACCCTAGCGCCACCGCTAGCTCTCGACGACGCCGGCGACGAAGCGCTCAGCTGCCGTGACCTCACCGACGCCTTCCTCACGCCGGCCGCGGACCTCGTCTCCTCCGTCGTCGCCGTAGGTGTCTTCCGTCGCCAAGTTAGGGCACGAAAGATCAAACTTCTCGGCCTCCTCTCTACTCCGTCTAGCAGTTCTTCGTGTGGTAATTAAATCTCACTTTTACTGCATTTTTTATCCGATAGATTCATTCTTCCCCATCAAAAGTGGTCTCTGTGCCTACAAATTTGGATCTATCCTGTTCTGCATCTCATAACATGCCTAGTATATTCGCTTATGCTTCACACGTAGTTAGATTCCTCACTTTTACCTATTCTTGGATTCGTACAAATCTGGAACCAACTCTCAACACATAAGTGAATGTCTTCGCGCTATGAGGTCAATGTCTTCAAACCGATTTATCTTCAAAATCTTTTGAGAATGCATATGACCTCTTCCCCTTCCCTCGCATCTCTAATGCTGTCACAGGTACATGTCCATGGGAGAATCCTTTGGTTCTCATAGTCTGCATTCATTTGCAGAATTCTTACAGCGTCACATCAATCCTCCTGAAGCCAGTTCTTGTCTGACCAGCAGACGGAAGCCTTTGCAAGCTTTGAAGCCATTCAGTTTGGACTACATGGCCACTGAAAAGTCAGCAAGAAAGGGGGACAGGCAGCGCCGCGGGGGCACTTCAATGGATTTGCCTGAAGATCTCTATGAGTTATACAAAACTGATCCTAAAGAGAGCTATGGCCAACGCAAAACTCGAATCCAATGGATTCGAAGATATTGGGTTGAGCAATGGTTCAAGTACAGATTCGTCACCAAGGAATATGCTGAAAAGAATGCCCTCAAGCGTCCTTGGGGGATATTCTCTACAGAAATCTTCAACCCAAAACCAAATCTGAAGCTATTGCTCAGGGTTTCTACCCTTGCATGGTCCGTGGACCATAGCCTACTGATGCCGATCCATCATCTCTGTTATGGTGTCGTGAAGATAGTTTGTTCAAGCACAACTACAAGTTTGCCAAGGACTCTACTGTGAAAAACAAGAAAGCATTTGGACTCGACTTCAACCCCGGTCCATCTGCTCCTCAGGCCGATGGCACACGTGATGCTGAACCCAATGTCATCGGGCCCTTCTACAACCTCGAAGGTCTTCTCACTCACATTGCTGTTCAGTGGGCAGCAATGGAGCACTCTGCAGACGACGCTGATTCTGATGAAGCGTCTGCTCCACCCAAGCCACAGAAGCAGAAGAAACCAAAGGCCATAAAGCCCTCCACTGCACCACAAGCTTCGTGTGCGAAGCCACTGGCTACTGCACCTCCTGCATCCAGTGTGCAGTCTGAAGATCTCTCTCGCATCTCCAAGAAGACCGAGAAGAAGAAGAAGCCCATCCAACGTTCTAGTCAAGCACTGACCCCTGCTGCCATTCTGAGAAACGAGAATGATGCCATTGATCTGTCAAGTGACGAAGATCTTGGCGATGATGCTCTTGAGCTGTTGATTAAGAGCAAGCAAGAGGCGGAGATCTTCAATGATCTTCCCCTATTTGATGTGGACATCTTGAACAACTTCATTGATGAGTGGTTTGAAAATCCGAGCCTCAGCATCGATGATCTTCAGCTTCCAATTGGCATCAGTGTCTCCTTCCATGGAGCCATTGCAAATGAGCTGGCTCTGGCTCAGAAAATCATTGAACTGAAGAACAAAATTGACTATGAGAAGGCTCAGTTCAAGAAGCACATGGCCAAGCTCAGCGTGGCTGATGTTCAAAACTTCAAACAGATGTTGCATGACCTCAAAGAGCAGTTTCAACAGAAACGTGAAGCAGCAAAAGGATCAAGAGAACGTATGAAGCTCTCCACTGACAAATGTGTTCAAGCTCATAATGAGGCCGAGAAGCGCAAGGCATTTGGGCGTCCTGGCATCAACCCCAAGATGTCTGCCAAGAAGAAGCCTGCTGTGGCCCAAGCTGAAGCATCAGGCCGGGAAGCACCTCGCATTGTCTTCCCCGCTAGTATGACAGGCTCGAAGCCTAAGGTCCCCACAGTAGCTTCAGAACTCAAGAAAACATGGGCAGCTGAAGCCGAAGCCAGAAAGCGCAAGAGCAAAAATGCTTCTGATGATGCTCCACAGACCAAGAAGTGGAAGACGAAGTCTTCAAAGAAAGATCGGGCTGCTCCCACAGAGCCCCTTGTTGTCGAGCCCATTTCTGTTGCTCGTCCTGCATCTACTCACCAAGAGTGTCGTTTAATAGTTCACGAGCCTGCTACCACAGAGGCTCCTAAAGTTGAAGAAGATCCAGCTGTTGACCACACCGCAGCTGAAGACATTGGTCCTCAAGACAATGTAAATGATGTTGAAGTCCTTCCTCAGATTGAGCACCAAATGGTATCATCGCCTGTTCTCACAAACAGCGAACTCATCAGCATTGGTCGTCCTTTGACGCCAATTGCTCAGGATGCATCATGGGTTGATCGCCCTCAAGAAGAATCACCAAGTACTCCCCCAACTCAAGTCACCACTCTGGTGCTTGAAGATGACGATTGTGTGGTCCAGCCAACTCCCTCTCCACAAGCGTCGCCCGCACTTCGTAGGCTTCACAAAGGACCAAGGCCACAAGTCACTCTTTTGAGTGTTCCAGAAGGAGAAGAGCAACACAACTCAGTGGCACGCCAAGTGTTTCCTGACGCCACTCCAACTGTGAACATCTCTGCATCTGAAGCCAGAGCTGTTGAAGACATTCCGGCTGCATCAGCCGATGATCAACAAGAACCCCGACAAGAAGAAGAGCGAGTTGCCACACCCCCTACCAACCAAGAAGCTGTTCTCGAGGAGAACGAGTCTATGCCCGACCCTCCTGCTACTCAAGTGGAGGTTGATACCACTGAGGCGGCCACTAACAACACTACTGAAGCCAATGACGTTGTCATGGCTGAAGCTAATGTGGCGCCTGACGTGGATATGGTACCTGAAGCGTCTAATGCACCTGAAGTCAATATTGCACTGAAGCCATTGTACCACTTGCAGCCCATGTCAATGCCGATGCTCCTGTACCACCCCCAAGGCCTCACACTATTGAGCTGGCATTTGATCGCGGCCAACCTGTCATGGTTCGTTGGCCTATTCTGGTTCCTCCTCCTGCTCCCGGACCTCAATTTGACTATCATGTGGAGCACAGGCCTCAGGTCCAGAAGCCAAAGCTCAGGCTGCCTAGGTTTCCAGGTACAGCAACTTCACCAGGATCGTTTAATGTGAATGGCTTCATTGCACACAACACCTTCTTTGATAGTGAAAAGAACCCATACTCTAAGCCAAGAATTTCATCTGATCGGTGCTGGAGCTATCAGCAGCGCAGTTACTACTCTTGTGTTCTTTATGATCAAGGGCGCATCTTTCCCCATATGTGTCTAGACTGCGAAGCCATTGCTGGCCTGCCATGCTTGGAAGAAGCCCTTGATTGTTTCAGAGATGCTGGCCTTCTCCAATTTGTTACTGATAAAGAGCACTGGAACGAAGAGCTTCTGCTACAATTCTATGCCACCCTCCACATTCGTGGCTACAACAGGAATCCGAAGACATGGATCCTTGAGTGGATGACAGGCAATGTACACCACGAAGCCAAAGCTCTTGATATTGTTGAGCTCACTGCCTTGCCCACTCCAGGTGAACGCTATGAACCTGGTTGTCAGCTTCACCGCAATGCTTTGGAGATCATCTTCCAGAAGCCTGAGCCAAACATGAGCCAAATGCTGAGCATGATGAAGCCACTGCCACACGACAATGAATATCCAAGGGAATTCTTTGTTGAAGACCTAGAGTATCTGCCCCGCACTATTTATCATATTATCAGGCGAACTCTATGGCCTGTCAAAGGACATTCTCCTGCCGCGAAGCTTGAAGGAGCAATGAAGACATTGGTTTTCTATATCTTCAATGGCATCGGCTTCAATGCTCAAGACTTCTTCATCAGACAATTGGCTGCATCTGGTTCTGATTTATTTGGTCTGAAGTTTTATGCTCCATGGGTAATGCGCCTCATCAAGCTTCACTCTGCTGTCAATTATCAGCCCTCTGCCTGCAACCACATTATCTTCTTACCAGAGGTTGATATGTCCGTCGAAGCCATATACCCAGAACCTGCCAAGGAGCCAATTTATCTTCACAATGTCGATCGTCAAAGTTTCACTCAACCCATTGAAGGAGTTCTTGCTGCTACTCGTGTTTATCCTTTGGCTCGAAATACACGTGCACCTTATCGTGCCCATACTGAAGCCACAGAAAGCACAATTGCTCAAAGGCCTCGGAAGCATTCTCGTGTTCTCAATGACCGAGAGCTTCTCGTTGCTCTGCATCAGAAACAGGATAAGCATCATGACTGGATGAAGCGTCAGATGCAAAGCCTCTTGGTGGATGTTAATCGCATTCGCAACCTTGCCACCAAGAATACATTTGTCACTCATGAAACCTGTCGGCGGTCATGGAAGAGTCTGACATTGATGAGCTCTGAAGATGATCTTCAACAAGATGGCTTCACAGAAAGATTCAAGTTTGATTCCACTCCTCCCAGGAATGCTGTCTTACGTCGAACTCCCTCACTCAAAGATTCTGAGTACTCCTCCTCAGTGGCAACTGTTAATGCAGGAGTCATCGATGATGAAGATGATGCTACTTCGCCAACTACAACGTCGCCGCATATCGACACTGCACCAAGTACCTCTGCACCACCGAACACCAACGACGACCCTGCACCTTCTCCTACTCTTCATGGGAACGAGTAGAAGCTCTATGTCTTCAAACCTTTTTGGTCCTTACTGACAAAAGGGGGAGAAGCATATGAGTTGATAGTCTTCAAGCGGGTCCATATGGGTGGTTGCTATACTTTTGCCAAATGCTTACAACTCATGCTTTTGATACATTTGGTTCTTTGAGTTGTAACACTTAAACTTGATGGTCGTCTGCTACTTTTTCTGCTATTCTGTGATGCGATGATAAATTCCGCATGTGCGATGATAAATCCCGCACGAAGTCATTTCGCAGACGTCCATTTTTCATTGTGCATGTCATTATCTTCGTTATATTTCTTCATGCATGATGAATTGTCTTCTTAAGTTAAAGAGGATCTCCGCAAGTACAACCTGCCATGTGCATCTGCATTCAAAAGCAAAATAGTTATATGCACATCTTCAGGGGGAGCCTTTTGCTACTTATGAAGACAATACCTTAACCCTTACACTTTCACATACTTTTATCCCCGTTGAAAACTTCAACCAATTTGTCATCAATCACCAAAAAGGGGGAGATTGTAAGTGCATCTAGTGCCACGCCAAGTTGGTTTTGGAGTATTGACGACAAACCTGGTTGAGGGACTAATGTGTTTGTGAGAATTGTAGGATAACACAGGTAGTAGTCCCTCATTGATTCGGTTTACCTACCGGAGATGACCCCTAAAAATGTGTGAAGACATTGAAGACAATGGTGGTATGTGAAGACATTCACAACGAAGATTATGACTCGAGAAGACATTCACATGAAGACTGTGGAGTGCGAAGACATAGTTGTTTCGTAGTTTCCTTTTCTTCTTTGTGGAGTCATAGGAACCATCGTACTGTTAAGTGGGGTCCAAGTGAACAAAGTCAGAGTGACTGAAGTGATGCTCAACCAAAATCCTATGTCTTCGAGCGAAGACAGCGAGAGCAAATCTTATCCAGAGTCGGATAAGTCAGCTTTACTTGTAGCCCAAGTCAAGCTGCCGCATGTGTTTGAAATCTGACCGTTGGAACACGTGTTAGTTCCTTAGTGACCTAGGGTCATTTCGGATAAATCAGGTCGGGTTGCCTAGTGGCTATAAATAGCCCACCCCCTACACCATAAATTGGTGGCTGCTCTGAGTTAGTGCACGACTTTTGTCGTTTGAGAGCAACCCACCTCGAAGCATTTGAGAGAGAGAAATCCTTGCGAGGAAAAAGCCCAAAACACCCAAAGCCAAAGAGTGTTAGGCATCACTGAAGTCTTTCTGTCCGCGTGATCTGAAGACTTGTTACACTTGAGGACTGTGAATCCTCCAGCCGGTTAGGCGTCGCGTTCTGAGCATCCAAGAGTCATTGTGGATTGCCGGTGAACGAAGTCTGCGAAGGTTTGGAAGTCTACCTTGAAGACTTACCAGAGTGATTGGGCGAGGACTAAGTGTCCTTAGCTCAAGGGGAATAAGGTGAAGACGCGGTCTTCTGAGTTGAATCTCAGCCTCCGTAACCAGACGTACAGTTGTCACAGTAACTGGAACTGGTCCAACAAATCCTTGTCCTCACCAAGCAACTGGTTCCATCTTCTCCCTCTCTTTACTTACCGTTTGTCTTCGTGAAGTCATTGCCTGCTTGCATTATCTATTTGACTTCACTGTGTGACAACTATTGTTGTTTGGCTTTATACTGTCTTCCATCCTGATCCATACTACCTAGCTGCTATTAGTCTTCGTGCTTTCACTTCATTGAATACTTGTCTATGGCCTGCCTAGTGTAGTCTACCTTCCGCTGCATGTCAATAGGTTCATTTCTATTGTTCGCCTTCGAAACTCCCATGTTTTGAAGACTTTGATCAAAATCACCTATTCACCCGCCCCCCCTCTAGTCGATAACTAGCACTTTTAGTCTATAAGCGAAATCGTCTGATCTTCGCAGAATCATAAGGCGATTCACCAATGAAGAAATTCTTTTCATTGAAGAATTTAGCTCTGTTGAATTTCGGTCTGGAGCAGCCCCTTCAAATCTTAGGCATAGCCAACTTGGGTTGAAGATTTACTTTGTTAGTCCTCACATCCAAGACGGGACGAGGAGAGCTAGTTGAGTCATTCTTGTGTGTGACTAAGTCATCCCTAGCCATTTAGTCTGTTGTGGGAGGTGTCACAATTTCTGTGTTGGTTGAGTGCACAGATGCTTCAGCGTAAGTAGGCGCATTTTCTTCACCAGTTGTAGCCTCATTTGCATCAGAAGTCGGGGTATGCTGAGTAGCTTCATTAGAAGCATTTTCTTCAAGTATGGTCTAAAGAGGAGGATGACGCTCTCCAAAACCACCATGAACTTCTTCAGTCTGGCTCGGTGATTGGGGCATTTGCATTAGTGGGGTGGTGAGTGGGGGAATTTGGGTGAGCAGCTTCCCAAAATTCGTCGTGGATGAGTAGGGTGGTGCACCATCATTATCCACACCATCCTCTTCTCCAACTCTAGCCTCTGCAACAATTAACTAAGGCCGGGGCAATGATACCATATGAGATGAAGTATTTTCTTCAACCTTGATATCTTCATCCATCTGCTATGTCGAAGCAGTAGAGTGGTCTTCAACTTCACGTTCATCAGTGACTGAATGATACGGCGATCAGTAACTTCTTTGAGTGGGTTGCTTTCGTGCCTCTGCCCCCGTCCCCGCCCACCCCCGGCGGCGTTGACTACGCCGAGACCACGGGTGGGGCAGCGAAGAGTGCCGTCGCCACGAGAGGCCTTCGCGCCATCCGAGAGTTGAGGAAGGGAACCTCACACACAGCCATCGAAGCAATCCACGCCGACCTCTCTTCTTTCCTCCTACCCTATCTCTAGCTCGCCTGAGCTCGCCTCGTGCCAGCGCAGCTCCTCGTGAGACAGGGACTTCATGTTGCACGTGTTCAGCCTCCGGTGATCTCGGTCACCTCGACCTCCATGGAGTGGTCTCCTCCACCCGCCTTGTCACTGAAGCTCCCACTCCTCTCCGCCCCCTCTCTGTCGCTGCCGACTTGCGCTCCCCGCGCCACCATCTCCTCGCCCTCCTAGGAGAGTGAGTCACGGCGGCATCGCCGGCCAACCGAGCACGCACACTTGAGAGAGAGGATGGGGTAGTGTGAAAAATAGACGGCAGGTGGGGATAAAGTGAGCGAGTGAGGGAGAGACGTTCGCACGCGGGCTGGTTATAGTGAACTCTCCCAAACCGTGACGCGACAACTTTTCCCATGTCAAGATTTGTGCGTCTGATCAAACAGCAAACAGGATGTTTGCTGGGAAAACATTTGGAGTTAGCTAGATAAGATTTTCCATCTCTTTTGGCATCAAGCCACCAAGCAAAGCCATGTAAAAAAAACCCAACAAGCAAAAGGGGAGCTCCTATACAACGACCTACACGTTGGGAAACAGGGCAGTGCGCGCCCCCTCGCTCTCACAAGCGAACTTGGGCCTGCCCAGGTGTGGGATGGGGCTCCTTATTTTTTTCGTTTCTTTTTGTTTTCTTTTCTTTTTTTTCTTCGCTTTTTTCAAGATTTGAATTTTTTAAAAGAATTCAAAAAAATGTTCACTAATGCAAAAAAAAATGTTAAGTTGATGCAAAATTGATTCTAGAGACGGAGGAAGAGGAGGGATTCAATTCTCAGGATTCTAGGGGTTTGGGCTCGGAATTAGTTTTTTTTATGTGGTCGATTAATTCTCACAGAATTGGGGGCGGAACTGGCAACTCTAATACCCACGTCCCGAAATGTCATTACTAAAAGCCCAGCACTGGAGAGGGGTCCACCACGTAGGAAAAAACGCTCTGGCGACCTGGGAGGCGATCGCAAGGCGATTGGCTTCGGGAGCTAGGGTTAGGGTTTTTTGCCGAGCGGGGGTGGTGTGGATCTGGTGGTGGCTGGGGTGGCGACGGCGCTGCCTCGGTTGCAGACTGGTGTGGTGCTCGCGTATCAGCAGGAAGGCTGATGGCGGAGAAGTCAGGCCAGAAGGCTGCAGCGGCGGCGAAGGACGGAAAGGCCACGATGGTGGCGGCGGCAATGGCAACGCCGGTGTCCAAGAGGTCAGATGGATCGGCTAGCAGGGGAAACTCAAAATCCCCGGCTGAGAGCAAGACACCAGACCCTGCTGCGAGTCTGTCTGCAAGGTTAGGTAACATGGTGCTTCTGGACAAAGAGGCGGAAGGAATCTTCTTCGAGGCCCCTGAGGAGGAGAGGAGACACCCCAGGAGGTGGGTGGTAGTAGGGAAAGCTTGCACGGTCCGGCCGCTAAACAAAACCATCCTGGAAAGATCGATGCAGAGAGCATGGGGCCTCCATAGAGAGGCGAAGTTCAGAGATCTGGGTGGTAATGTTTTTTAGGTTCAGTTTGGCAGCGAAGGAGACTGGAAGCACGCCATGTTTAATGGCCCGTGGCAGTATGATTTCAATGCCCTTATTCTCAAGGAGTATGAGGAGAATGTTCGGCCATCGGAGATGGTGTTTGATAAGATTGAGGTTTGGGTCCAAGTCCGAGATCTGCCACCAGGGAAGAGAACGAAGGCTTTTGGAGAGGCTCTTGGCAACTGGCTAGGAGAAGTGATTAGGGTGGATGTTGATGAAGAGGGAAGAGCAAGAGGACAGCACCTGAGGGTTAGAGCCAAAATTTCGGTCTATGAGCCTTTGGTCAGAGGTTTCTATCTGAAATCTTCACTGGAAAATAAGCAGGGACAGTGGTTTGACTTTCATTATGAGAAGATCCCTCATTTTTGTTTTGAGTGCGGACGGTTAGTTCATGTGAATGGAATTTGTGAGCCACCAGTTGAATCTACAGATCAGTGGGGTGGGTGGCTCAGGGCGTCCCCTGGAAGAGGCAACCCGACGAAGGAAGGCTCTCTAGGAGCTGCTGCAGGCTCTAGCAACAGCTTTGCAAGCGGTAGAAGTGGAGACAGCGAAAATCGCCGAACTGGACAGCCAGTAGTTCGGGAGGTTCCAACTAAAAGAAATCTAAATGCCCAGTTTGCGCGTTCGGCTGACTCGCGCACTGGCGCTGAGTACAGACCGAGGGGAGAGGAAGTTTCGAGCCCAAACAAGCAACGGGAGAGGGATGAGGTTTTAGACAGGAAGGATCTCAGGCATGGTTTGGAGCAACGTAGGGAGCAAGACCTTCGGAGTAAGCTAGTGGATCAGCAGAGGCAAAGAGAGAGTCCCCAAGGCAAAGTCACGGGCAATATAAGGAGAGACACTGTTCCCTTTCGTATCCCCAAAGGCAGGGGCATAGCAGATGGGAGGATGGAGCCTCGAGCGGAAGAGCACATGACGGTGCAGATAGAAGGAGGGGCACTTACCGGAGGAAACCTAGGCAAGACTACTCCCCACCAAGCTATGTTCATGCTCAGGGTTTTGAAGATAAAGAAAGTAGGAAGAGGAGGACTAAACAGGTGTGGGTGGCCAAGGATGGGCAGGTAAAGCAGGGGGAGCAGGAAGTGTTTGTTCGAGACACGAGACAGAAAACGGGCTCGGTGTTTGAGCGGTTATCTGAGAAACATACCACATCGGCGGACCCCGACAGGCGGGGCCGCCGGTCGCCATGAATCTCTTGGCATGGAACTGTCGAGGCTTGGGGTTGGACTCGACAGTTGGCGAATTACGGGACCTCATACGGTCATACAACCCAGCGGTGGTCTTTCTTTCAGAAACCTTAAAGAAATCTGAACCGATGAATAAGCTAAAATGGAGTCTGGGGTTCAGACAAGGAGTTGCAGTTAACTGTGTTGGGCGAAGCGGGGGTCTAGCCTTGTGGTGGAGAGATGATGTGCAAGTTACGGTGAGACCGTGGAGCCAATATTTTATTGATGCGGAGGTGTGCTACGAAGGCAAAACATTCCGGTTCACTGGGATATACGGTGAACCGCGGACGGAGCTGAGGAAGAAAACTTGGGATGCACTGGCATACCTGAGGAGACAGGATAATCTACCATGGCTGTGCGTGGGCGATTTCAATGAGGCATTAACCCAAGCAGAACAACGTGGTGGAAACGCCAGAAATTTGAATCAAATGGAGGACTTCAAGGATTTGTCTGGACATGTGCGCACTAGCGGACATGGGTTTCTCGGGGTACCCTTTTACGTGGGATAATAAACGTGACCCACCGGACAACGTGCAAGTAAGGCTAGACAGGGCTACTTGTCCAAGTGACTTCATGCATATGTACTCCGGGTCTTCTGTCCAGCATGTCATGACGGAGGAGTCGGATCATCTCGCGCTAGTCATCAGTGTTCGGGAAGAGACTGACAGGAGGCCAAATATACAACGCGGGTTTCGGTACGAGGAGATGTGGACGAGGCATGACGCATATGAAGCAATGGTGGAAGAAGCGTGGGAGGCGGAAGGTTATAAAGCCGGATGCATGCAGGAGTTAATGCAAAAGCTGGGTCGGGTGTCGGGTAGCATGCAGGTGTGGGGCAAGGAGATTTTCGGCTCAGTGCGGATCCAGATTAAACAACTCAAGGCTTGCATGCAGGAGATTAAAGAAAGGGTGCCAACACCTGGGAGCATGCAGAGGCTACGTGAGGTTAGGAATCAGCTGCATGAACTCTATCTTCGAGAGGAAATAATGCAAAGGCAGCGTTCCAGAGTGGATTGGCTGCGGGCTGGTGATAAAAATACCAAGTATTTTCAGAATCGCGCATCTCATAGGAGAAGGAAGAACACAATAAAATGCCTTCTCCGACCGGATGGATCCAGTTGCTCGGAGGATGATGGTATGCGAGCCATGGCGAGGGATTTCTACGCTGAATTGTTCACGTCGCAAGGTGCGTCTAACATGGACAGAATCCTGGACAATATCCCAGCTTGTGTGACAGAGGATATGAACAACGAGCTCGGTGCTCCTATTAATGATGATGAGATAGAGCGAGCTCTTTTCCAAATGGGCCCAACAAAAGCACCGGGTCCGGATGGGCTACCGGCACTCTTCTACCAACGACACTGGTCGATGGTAAAGGAGGAAGTTTGCAAGGCTGTGCGGGAATTCTTGGGTGGTGGGGAGATTCCGGAAGGTTTTAATGACACTATCCTTGTGCTGATCCCGAAGACAAACGCACCGAATTTTTTGACCCAATTCAGACCCATTAGCCTATGTAATGTTCTGTATAAAATTGCAGCAAAGGTCCTGGCTAATAGGTTGAAAAAAAGTCTGCCGGTTATGATCTCCGAGGAGCAAAGTGCATTTGTTCCTGGTAGGCTGATTACAGACAATGTTCTTGTGGCTTATGAATGTGTGCATGCAATCAGGAAGCGGAGGAGAAAGAAACCCTTATGTGCGGTAAAGCTGGATATGATGAAAGCGTATGATCGTGTCGAGTGGAGTTTCCTTGAGAGCATGTTGCTCAAGTATGGTTTCTCTCATGCCTGGACAGCCATGGTGATGAGATGTGTTACCTCGACGCGGTTTACGGTGAAGCTCAATGGGGACCTCTCCTTGGGCTTCTTGCCCTCCAGAGGACTAAGGCAAGGTGACCCTCTCTCGCCGTACCTGTTCCTATTTTGTGTTGAGGGTTTTTCTGCGCTGCTTAAGAAAGCACAACAAGATAGGGAGCTTCAAGGGGTGTCCTTTGGGCGCACTGGCCCCAATATCACACACCTCTTATTTGCGGATGACAGCATTGTTTTTTTGGAAGCTTCTCTGGCTAATTTGACTTGCCTCCATAATATTTTGCAAGTTTATGACGCAGCCTCGGGTCAGAAGGTGAATCTTCAAAAATCGTCTAACTTTTTTGGCAAGGGCTGTAGTGACGAGGACAAGCAGAGGCTCAAAGATACATTGGGGGTACAATCTGAAGCTCTCAATGAGAAATATTTGGGGCTGCCCACTATGGTGGGGAAATCGAAGGATGGTTGCTTTAAACATGTCAGAGAGTCTGCTAGGGGCAAGGTGACTGGGTGGAAAGGACAGGGCTTGTCGAAGGCTGCCAGGGAGGTGCTCACAAAGTCTGGCCTATAATCTACACCGACTTTCTGCATGAGTGTCTTCCAACTCTCCAAGAAAATGTGCCGGAACCTGAAATCTATCTCTTCGAAATTCTGGTGGGGAGCGGCTGAAGGCGAGCAAAAGGTCCATTGGGTGGCCTGGGACAAGATGTGTACTCGCAAACATGAGGGAGGTATGGGATTCAGGGATTTTGAAATCTTCAACCAAGCTCTCCTAGCAAAACAGGTGTGGAGATTACTAACGGTACCAACCTCTCTATGTGCTCGTGTGCTCAAAGCCCGGTATTTTCCGGACATGGACATCATGTCTGCCACTTGCCCCAATGGTGCCTCGTATACATGGCGTAGTCTGATGCATGGCAGGGACTTGCTTTTGCGTGGCCTGATCTGGAGGGTGGGAGATGGGGCTAGAATTAACACATATCATGACAATTGGATACCCCGTCGGGGGTGCTTGGCACCACTGGGTGCTAAGTATGATCCTAGTGCAATAAAAGTGGTTGGTTTAATGAATGATCACGGAACTGGGTGGAATGAAGACAAGCTTGACATGATCTTCTCCGATTCAGATGCCGCGGATATAAAGCAGATCGTCATCGGGGGGACGGGGACAGAGGACTATAGAGCCTGGAACTTCACCAAGTTAGGACTGTTCACCGTAAGGTCGGCGTATCACCTTGGTGTCTCGCTGAAAAAAACAAGGCGCGCGAGCGCCTCAAGCTCGAGCTCCGTGGCAGATCATAAGAGTTTTGGGCAGCTATGGGCTGCCGATGTCCCTAGCAAGGTCAAAATCCATTCTTGGAGGATGATCTCAAACGGGCTGGCCGTCGGTCTGGAACTACAGCGCCGACGTATCAAGCAAGGTGTGTTTTGTGTAGCATGCGGGAGAGAGGAGTCGCTGGTGCACCGATTCTGGCACTGTCCCCACTCGTCTCTTTTCTGGGCATTGATGCGTGAAGAAGCTGGGGCGCATCTGCCGGAGCCGCCGCGAGGGATAGACTCGTTCAAGAGCATGCGATCATGGATTCTGGACTTTCTCGCTAATGGCTCGGCGGAGGAAAGGGACCTCATGATGACGGCCTGGTATGAGCTGTGGCTAGCAAGGAATAATGCGAGGGAGACGAAAAAGATGGAGGAGCCGGCTACCATTACTAGCAGGGTGTTGTATTTGAGAGAGGAGTGGAAATCTGTCCAAATGAAGACCATGCAACAGCCAGCGCAGCGAATGATGCAATTATGGAAGAAACCGGAAGAAGGGTGGGTGAAAGCGAATGCGGATGGCGCAATGGCGAAGAACAAAGGGTCGGGAGCAGGAGGTGTAGTCCTTAGGGACTGCCATGGTGAGTTCGTTGCAGGAGCTTGCCATTTTTTTTCCGGCTGCCAAGGACCCTGAAGTTGCCGAGCTGCTTGCGTGCCGCCGTGCCATTTTGCTAGCTCAAGAACTAGGGGTGCAGAAACTCATCCTTGAGACGGATTCTAAGGAAGCGGTCAGGAAACTACTCGACGTCAACAAAGATTTTTCTCACACTGGGCATATGGTGCAGCAGATCAAGAACTTGCTTGAAGTCATCCAGGAGCACCGTGTGGTTTGGGTGCGAAGAAGTGCGAATAAAGTAGCACATGTTCTAGCTAGGGAGGGTTGCTGTAAATCTCTTTGTAAAACTTGGCTCCATGTACCCCCGGAGTGTGTTCGTTCCGAGGTTGCAGAAGAGATGAACTCTGAATAAAAAGCAACTATTTTCCCCTCAAAAAAAAAGAAATGTCATTACTGAGAATTACAGGCATCTAACACATCTCCAATTCCTAGTTTACAATAATTTTCTGGGAGAAAAACTGACCCTCCTTCCATGCCCGCATCCCCACTGCGTCGACAAGGGAAGGTAGTGCTGCCCACCGGCGTCAATTGTGATGCAGGTTCTTATTGCCGACGTGTCTGCCCCATCCCCTGTCTTCAGTAAGATCTTGGCTTTCAGAATTGAAAACTCACTCGTGAAAAGATCTTGACTTCTAAAAATTCCAGATTGGTGTCGTAGTGGCAATGAGGGTGCGCGATTTATGAATCAAGTCACATTTGGCCGCTTTTCAATGAACTATGTGCTTTGAATCTTAACAGAAAAGTTGACGTATTCCAATATTGTTGAAATGTATGCATTCAAAACATTAATATTTTGTTCTTGAAGTGAAGTTCAAATGAGAGTTACATATGCAAGAAAAAAACAACAACAACAATTTTTTTATTGGGATTTAAGTTTTGGGGATGGTTTAGAAGCCACCCTCGCAATATCCATATTTCTTGGGGATTCAATTTTTTGAATGGGTTTTTGACACGAACTTTTGCAGATGGATTAGAATGCCCTAATTATGTTGGTTAGGATGGCACTGGGGCGAGTTTGGATGGGTAGAGCTCCTTCCGGTCCATGCTCATCCTAACCATTGCCTGTGTAAATACCTGCTTGACATCCAGCTATCTATTTATATCCATGGAGCAGTAGGAATAGTAGCTACGAGACACTAAAAATAGTAGCTATAAGTGCAAACGAGAGTTTCAACTTAGAGATATGATCGATGACAATGGTGTCAGAAAAGAGCGTGATTACCCTCAAGTGCAAGGAAAAACTGTAGCACTTATAGATCTGGAATTAATGGGTGTCGAACCCCAATGGAGCAAGAAGCTGACTTCATATTCTCTCGAGCTATGTATGCCTATGATGCAAACTTCTATGCACTTTTAGCATGTCCTTTACTAAGATTCTTTTTAATTAGGGCATGAGTTATGGAGGCAGCACCTTGGTGCTGCCCCATGCCCCCAAGAGTGCACCAGACGGTGATGCGCTAGCTTAATCTAGCACCTGCCCAACCCACTGATCCCAAGCTATCATCTTTGGTGGGTTCCATTTTCATCTCTCTCTTCAACTTTTTACTCCTTTGTTTCCCAGACTAGAAGAGGAGAAGCAGGACATCTCTCTCTTGCTTTTTCCATCTCTTTTCTGCTTTTCTGGGCGAGGAGGCTGACTCTTCTGCAGGATGTAGTTTTGGTGTGCAAGCAGCATGTTGTGCTGATTTGGGACCATTCAAACCTAGGTGGCAGTTGGGGCATCCGTCCAACGTGTAAATGATAAGTCGGGTACTGACAATAAAGTGTGCAAGTAAATTAAAGAAGGAATGACGCAGGTAATAATTATTGCAAGTAAATAAAGAAAACAAGGAGGGCAGTAGTAAATAAGGTGGTGGCATTTTCCCTACGCAATTGGCTTTGACAACATGACCAATACACATACATCTTACAATTTGATATGTGGGAGAGGCACATACTCAACATGTTGCAAAACTATTGACTCACGTGCCACTTATGATTGATTCTTCCAGGTCAACCATAGCTTTAGGTCCTTTGGGTCCTCTCTATACCATAACTACAATTCCAATGTTTGTATAGTGGTTTCTTGTCACTCCGACCTCCCCTCCCACCTTCATCATACATATTGCTAACTCTAGAGTGTTGATGTAATGTACATATGCACCCACCCACTAGCACATGCAATAGCACCATATCAAAACATACAATTCAAATCAACCGTATGGATCGTTGATGCCACAAGGACAAGGAAAACTACTCAAACTGTCAAAAAATGATAGACACAACACAAAAAATTATAGGGTAACATTCCATTAATTGGCATGTCCTAGTAGGATACTACAAATTCATAAAGAAGAATACACCATTGGGAAAAAAGAAAGGAGATGGTAGTGGAGATGGCGGTTAAGGCGATGGAGGCGACAGTGGTGTCCTCTACAATGTTCAGGCCCGTCTAAAGAGAGGGGGGAGGGACCTTTCCTTCTTCTTCTTCTTCCCTGGTCCTCTCCTCTAGTAACGACAAGCGTTTTCCTAAAATTTCCGTGGCTATGGATCGTGGAGAATGATAGACCCCCCACTGAATCTAGACTTGGGGGGGGGCTTTCTGGATGCTTAAATCTAACCCCTTCACCATTTATTGATTCTTCGAGATACGCAACTCTGAAAGATCTGAGGATAATATGGTGGTTCCATAATGTTGTTGTGCAAATACCCTCCAAGAGTAAACCAAGAGGACCCCTGTTAGGGTCGAACCACCGGGGTGGACTAATCTTCATGAATGGTGGGTCAAAGGAAGAAGGAGGAAACAAGGATGGAGCAAAAGACTTAAATGGAATGCACAAGGCAAACAAGGAGGGACAAAGGGAAATGGAACACAACCATCATACACATCTCATAACCAAGAATCCAGACAACATGTCTTTTAGATCCAACAACATCCAAAGGGAAATGGTACAATGATAAAGATAGTTCATTCCAAATCTAAGAGATTGAGGGCTTGAATTCTAAAGAGGAATATTCTCCACAAGTGGAGGTCTTGGCACTTACTGGAGTCTTCACCTCGCAAAGGCTTTGAACTCCAATGGAGTCTTCAATTAAAGAGGTGGCCTTGGATCTCCATTAAGAATCCTTCTCCACAAGGGAGATCCAACAAGGGGAGGGGATAGTTGATCTAAGCTCTATGTTTTCGGTTTTTAATCTTAGGTTCCCCTAGAAAGGAGGCGGGGATGGAGTATATAGGGGTAAGTGGGGAAGGGAAGATACATAGGCTGGTGGTCTGAAAGCTGCGTGTAGTTAGTGTCCTGGAGGCTCTGGTGATTTAACCCAAAGGATTCGGCTGCTTGGTCAGGCACGAGTCGACTTGGCGCAGTCGATCGACGAAGATGTTGCTCTAGGGCCGGGGGTGTCTGGGGCAAAATGGTCAAAGGCTCCAACCAATTGGCAGGGCCTATGTCAAAGCTTGGAGATTGGAGTCTCCGAGAGATCCTGAGGTGCTCTTGGTTTGGACCCAAAGGCTCTGAGTCAATCTGATTGGAATGTCCAGGCGCCTGGCTAGGGCGCATCCTTGCCTTCTTCGGCGTGTGCTTCTTCTTATGCTTCCATGCTTCTCTCACGGATGTTGTAGACGCTTTCTTGTGCTTGACCTCCTACGTTGTACATTCCGCTCAAACCTGAAGGTGCAAAAGGGTAAGAGTGTCAAGTAGTAGGGTACCCCTTTGCATGTGCTCAAGATTCAAGGGCGACTAAGGTTCCTCGCCTCCTTCCGACGGCACCACAGGTCTACCTCGTCTCATGTGACCTTAGGCCTTGGAGGTGTGGGGATCTCAACCCTTGCCGGAGGGAGGACTGCTGCTCCGTTTTTAGTGTCTTTTTGTGCCCGTTCATTTTTTTGAGGAATAATGACAGGAGTTTTGCCTTTTTTTATAAACTTCTTCTCCTTTATTCATTCATAACTAAAGTAGCATCGTTTACAAGTAAAGGGATAACCTCGTCAGGGGCGTTATCCATCCAAACACTCGGAGAAGAAAACCTAGCTAACCTTGCTAGTTCATGAGCTACTCGATTACGTTCCCTATTACAATGATCATAAATGACATGGGAAAAATCTAATGACATAAAATAACAGTCATCTATAATAGATGAAGCGACTGAAGAAGAGTAGCCTTGGTTCCCGTGTGGTGTACAGATAATATGGAGAAACAAGCATCCACGTACACATACTCAGCCAAAGAAACTAGAAAAAGGAAAAGAAAAGAGAAAAGCTAAACAGTAGCCTCCTTGAACAAAGCAATCTCGTCTCTGTGTGACACCCCAAAATTTTGGCCTTGTTTTTATTTATTAAAATGTTGCTAGGAAATAAAACTTTTCCAATTGTCAAGTTTTACCTTTTGTGATTTTGGATTTATGCCTCTTGTGGGAAAAACCTTCAAAGGTATTGTTGGACTTGATTTCTCTCTATAATAAAACAATTATTTATCAGTAGATTCTATTGTTGCAAGATTTATTTTCTCAAAGCTTTACCCCTTTAAAATGATCCCTTTTGCATTTGGGGCCTGTTTTGCACTACAACCTTTTTACAAATGTATTCAAAAATTCCACCAAAATTTGGGGATGTCATGTGATGTTCCCACATCACTTTTATGCAAAAATATCTTCTGGCCATTGGAAATTTTGGGCTCTACACCAACTTTTCCAATCTGGTCCAGTAGGCACTTTTGCACTACAACCCATTTAAATATTCTTCAAAAAATTCTTCCAAGTGTTTGGAGATGTCAATGGATGTATGCAATTCACCTTCAAGCAAAAACCCAGTGATGTTCTTTGAAAAATTTGAGTGGATCAGCCTCTTTTACATTCTGGTCCAATTTGATGATTTATACTGCAACCTTATCTTTCTTTACTGTTGTAACCCTGAGCTTTTCCTACTTGCAGCCCTCCCTACCAAACTCTTAAGTCCAGGAGATTGGGCTCATTGGAGGTTTTGAAGTGCATGCTTTAAACCCTTTTTCTTTCTGTCCAAAACTGGAGTTTTGCAAAACTTGCACTAACAACTTTCTGTTTTTGCCAAACTATTTTTACCACCATCTCCTGCATCTAAAGAGACACTGATCTGGAGATTTTGGCCACTCCAAAAGTTGCCTAAGTGCATCTGGCATTCTGTCGAACACCTGGTGTGCACAGTCATTTTTGGCAAGCTCTCTTGTTTGCATTGTGGACTTGGACCTCTGACCGATCCACCTTGTCCACTGAGTGCCTTGTTATCCCTACCTCCATCCTGTGCAGTGCCAGCTCCACCCTCGAGCTCTAGAGCGCGCTGGCATTTCGTCGAGCAGGTGCCGTGCGTGCTCTGGGCGCGCCCAGAGCGCACGTTTTGCACGCGCGCGCACTACGCCGACACGCCGCACTGCCGCTCTCGTCGCGTCCCATCTCTGACCCCTGCTCGTCTGCCGAACCCCGCCAGGCACTCGCCCTCTCTCCAGTACCCTCCAAGCTCCCCCTGGCACCCTGCAGCGCCGCCTTGGCAGCACGCCGGCGTCGGCAGCGGATTCCGCCGCGGACGGCGCCGCCCAAACCACCAGCGCGCGCCAGCTGCCTCAGAGCACAGGCCGTGCTTATCCTCCCGCTCGTCGCAACGCGTTCGTCGCCGCCACGATGCCCTGCAACTACAGGAAAGTGGTCGTCGGCGATCTTATCTGCTGCCACCGCGGAGCCAGCCTCGTCACGCTATAAAAAGGGAACCCCAAGCCCCTCCGAGGACTCACGCGACATCAGACCCTCCCCGTAGAGCTTCCCACGCAGTAGATCGACCCGTAGTGGCCGTCTTCCTCAACTCCGTCCAGCTCGGCCGCCGCTAAGCTCCGGTGCGATTCGTCGCAGCCGGCCACCCTTTCGCCAATCCAGCGCCACCAAGAACTTCCCCGTAGTCTTGCGGAGCTGCCCAGCTACCCAACTTCGGTCGGAGACCACCGGAGCACCAAAGTCACTTCACCACCGTAGCTTTCCTCCGCCGCGGAGCTCGCCGCCGGCGATTCCTGCCACCTCCGTCGACCCATCAACCACCCAAAGGACCGCCTCGGTCTAGCCGTTCCATCCCCGCCCCTGGATGCCCGTGAGGCGCTGCCGTTCGTCGACGGCGATCGCCGGAGCCCCGCTCCCGTCGGGCAGAAAGGAGGAGAAGGAGGGAAGAAGCGGTCAAACCTGACCAGTGGGCCCTCTGGACCCACTATCAGCGACTCGCACGTCCGCCCTCTCTCTGTTTAAGTGAAGGCGCAAAACCCCGCGTACGTTTCTCTGCTGCGAAAGCGTATTTCCCTCGAAGCGTTTTCCTTTTTCTGGTTTTATTTAAAAACAGAGTTTGACCAAACTTTGACTGGCTATAACTTTTAAAATAAAACTCCAAATGAGTTGATTCTTTTTCCTACCTCTCTCAAATTTCATCTAGTTTATTTTAAGATTTATTTCAAAAATATTTGAGACAGGTTTTGGTACTGTGTTTGAAATATTTGTATTTGTGTATTTTGCAAAATAGGATTTTTGGGGGAAAGGAAAGCTTCCAATAAGTGCATCCTTTGCATACTCTTGAAGGCAAGCATTTCTGAACTCTGGCATAATATTTTGTTGTGGTGTTTGGATGCGATCACAACACCTTTTGACTTGGAGTATGTGATAGTTTATGTATCGTTATGGTCTCGTGTATGAGTACACTTTGGAGTTGTTTGTGGCCAGCAATGGATACACTAATGATTTGGATCATCCTCGTGAGCTTCTCTTGCACATCGGTAGGAAGCCGGGAAAGTCGTGGTCTTGGGTAGACACGAGCTTGTCCCTAATCCCTCGTCGAGACGAGTATGCCCGGCATAGCATGGTGAGGCTCGAGGAGTGGTGATTTATTTCACTAGTGGTAATATTGTTGGTGGATACTTGGGCCACCTGAGTCGGTTGTAGACCGAGTCTTGATCAATAGCTTCCTTCTTTGTCGGTACCACCATTTGTCCCTGCAGGGGACAGGGTATGGTTCAGTAGGTTGTCAACCCCTTTCCAAAACACACACCGTACGGAGAGGCCGTGATGAGGGTCCCATGGCCATGGATTAAAGCCAGTCATCCGGTCCGGGGGCATGGGTGTTTCGGTTGTAGCCGAAGGGGATAGCTTCCCCAGTTTGCGCGCGGTATAAATTTTGTGATCCCATGCTACGTCGAGGTTGTAGCCTCCCCACTTAGAGTTTTGCTTGGCAGGTGTCGTGGGTGATTCCAGACACTGGTGAGTTAAGCTGGTGTGTGCAGGTCAGGTGTGTTTTCAATTAACAGACCGTAGACGGAATTAGTCCCGAAGGACTAAGTAAACCCGTTACTGGTGGAAAATGGTACTCCCTCTGCAGAGGATACATCCTGTTGGATAGTCTTGTTCTTGAGTAAAGACCACAGTCTGAGTTGAATCTCTGTAACGGTATTCGGATGGAGAACGGTTAATCTAGAACTCTGTAACGGTATTCGGATGGAGATACGGCTTGACTAAATTATCGGTTTTCGGATGGAGAAGCGACTGTACTAAATATTATTTATGATTGTGGTACGTATGGATTGTGATCTTTATTATTCTGGACTAACCTTTTATTTTATGTACATGATTGAGTATCCCTGGGATGGTCCTACCTCCTGGATGTTCGTTGTGATTATTTTCTTATAAGCCCTTTCTGTGGTGTCACTCAGACGCCCGACTGCGGCATTACTATTCTGCATTTTCCGCTCGAGGAGTCTTTCAGACACTCGTTTGGCACCTGTATTATTATTCTGCATTTTCCGCTCGAGGAGTCTTTCAGACACTCGTTTGGCACCTGTATTATTATTCTGCATTTTTCCGCTCAGGAGTCTTTCAGACACTCGTTTGGCACCAGTATTACTATTCTGCAGTTTCCGCTCGAGGCGTCATTCAGACCCTCGCTTGGCACCCAGTATTTTACTTTGAATTATTTTAACCACATGTCTGCATCACGGTTTTCGTACCTTTTCGTGACAGACGTGTGATCACATAATAATCCAGAGCATGTTTTTGATTTATTATACCCGTGTTCTTTATGTTTGCGAGTACATTCAAACATACTCACTGTCTTGTCCCTGGCTATTGTCTTGGCCAGATTCCTTGCTTGGAGATAAGCATCGCGGTGCCAACCTCGGAACCTACGCGTTGACGTTTGCAGCCTCGCGAAGATAGGAATTATCCTGGTCAGCTGTTCTTGTGGGAAATGGAGTCCCATAGACGCCGATGTATCCAACCACTTCCGCCATCAACCACTAGCAAACCTAATGTTGTACTCCTAGGCCTAGATGGTCTTGTACTACATATTTTTGTACTTGCTTGGAATTCTTGTATCAAGTTGGTACCTCATCAGCTAACAGTAATCCTGAGGCTGATGAGCGCACATGCCGTTTTTTTCCTGGGAATTTATATCCCAAAAAATCCGGTCGTGACACTCTGGCCATAGCAGCAACTGTTTCGGGTGAGCATCTCTTTCCTTCAAAAGTTCGCCTATTCCTTTCTTTCCAAAGTTTCCAAGCAACGTAAGCAGCTGATGTGATCTGCATGTGAAAAATCGGGTTGTTGTGCCCATTTAGGATTTGTGTTCTGCTCAGGAAGGTGGGGTGGTGATGTCTATGTGAAGATGGATACAGTTCTCATTCCTAGCCTCGGTCCCAGTGGTGTGTCTAGGGTCATTGGAGGGCGTGTGGAGATGTGTCTCTGGCAGGTCTCACAGGATTTGGTCAGCGTTTGTCTTCGGTGGATCTACTTGGACCCGATCTTTGTTCGTCTATGTTCGTGTGTCTACAGGTTGGATACTTCTGATCTACGATTCTCTTCATTGACAATGGTTGCTATTCTTGTGTGTTGTCCTGTGGCCTTAGCATAACGACTTCCCGACTATCTACTACAACAAGTTTGCCCTGCTCCGATAATGGAGGAGTGACGATAGCGGCGCATCTTCAGCTTGCTTCAGTGCTTGTAGTCGTCGCTAGGTGGTCTACGGACCTGGATGCAAGTCTTGTTATATATGATGTTCTTTGTACAGCCGTGAATAGATCCAGAGTTTTGTCATAAAAAACATACCACCCTCGAAAGTGGCAAGTAGATACACATAAAGAAGAAGATTTATCTTTGTATTCATAGTACGCATGTGAACATATGATGGGGCACTTGTTATGATGATGTATGATGATGTTCATAGGATGCCCCACATCATCTCCCCACACTTGAAAAAGAGGCGTCCTCGACACTAAACCATTATTATCATGGGAAGGAGGTAGATCAATGACCTTAGTAAAGTTAAACTTATCGATCACCATGTACTCATCATCTTGACACTTGACGTGGCGATTCTTGAGGTGTATCATGCAAACAATAAGGAAACGACAATGAAATTGTAGCCAATTCATGAAGCTCATGTCAAGAATCTAACCGCCTCGCAAGATCTTGCCCAGAAGTGTGGAGCACAAAACACCCACTGTACTTAATCCACAGGTTCAGGTTAATCTACCCTAGTTCCGCGCCACGAGCACTACTATGCACACTGATACTTTGCCATCCAATTTTTTGTATGATGAGATCAAATCACTGTTGACTTTGCATCATTTTCCTGATCAGTGTCGCTCGAAGTAAGTATATTGTAACTAAACCGGAGATGAATTGTCGTGTGCCAAATACTTCCGCAGCTCTAATTATCACTTGCCTTCGTGTAATTATCTTCAAATGTGTCGCTTAGATTGGTCAGATAATTGGCACAAGCATGATATATACTCCCTCCATTTCTAAATATAAGTCTTTTAGTGATTTCAAATGGACAATCACATACGGATGTATATAGACATATTTTAGAATATAGATCACTCATTTTGTTTCGTATGTAGTTACTTGTTGAAATCTCTATAAAGACCTATATTTAGGAACGGAGAGAGTAGATGTGGTGTTTGTGTCCACATTTTACTCAAAAAAAAGTTTTGAAACATGCAATAAGGCTACCAAGATTGGGTGGACAGATACACCACACGCCCAGGTGCCCTAGATACACCATCGCAATTCTTACAAGTTTCATGGGATATTGTTATGGCCGGTTTAGCTAAACCCACCGGGCAATTTTAGCCCACAAGTTATCTTAGGTTAATTTTTATGCAAGTTATCTTAGGTTAATTTTTATGCAAGTTATCTAGGTTATAAATATAGGCTGTAAGACTCTTTTTGGAATCAAGCAATAAGAAGAATATTATCTCTATTGCCCGGCTCCCAGAGGAGCCGGAACCCTAGCCGCCTCTAACCCTAGCCGCCGCCGCCATCCTCCTCCTACACGACGGCGCCCAGCCGCCGGCGCGCCCGCTCATCGCCTCGCCCTACTCCATCTTTCCCCTACAACCTACGGAGCAGGTCCGGTAGGATCCCTGGTTCTACCAATTTGGTATCCAGAGACTCGGGTTCGATCATGTCGTCATCAACACCCACGCCGCCGCTGCCCATCATCACCACCGCCCCGATGACCACTGCCGGGTCCACAACGCCGCCGGCCCCGATCACCTCCGCGCCGCCGGCCCCCGTCACTTCCGCGTCGCCGACAACCTCCGTCTTCACGCCGGAGGAGATGACCAGCACCCTGCGGGACCTCGTGACGGCCGTCCAGGGCATCTCCCTGTACTTGGCCGGCCCGCACACCACCCCGACGGCTGCGCTCCCTGCCTACAGCTACCCGGCGACACACTGGCCGATCCAGACCGCGTCGGGCCCGAGCGGGACGCCCTTGCTGCCGTTCCAGGCGGGCTACACCGACGGGCCCCTGCCGCTGCTGCACCTGCCCTGGTACTCGGTACCCGCGGCGATCGCCGGGGCCCATCCGTCGCTCCAGCCGCCGCCCGCCCCAGCGCCATCCTGG